>NC_029789.2:89658483-89687038 GCF_000816755.2 Arachis ipaensis
TTTTTAAAAGTAGCTTATGAAAGCTGTCTTTTAAAAGATAGCTTTTTAAAAGCTACAGCACTTGGGTTTGGTAAAATCAAATTAAAAATGACTTTTAATAAGTACAAGCACCACAATTGTGTTTGGTAAAACAGCTTTTAAAAGTTAAAAAAATTATAATAAACATGTTTATAACAAAAAATAATTTCTTTTTTCAAATTTTTTAAAAATTTATATAATATTTTAAAATAAAATAATGTTAAAATAAAAAATTCATAATAAACATAAATATAATAAATAAATTCTTTTATTTTTTAACTTTAAAATTTTATATAAGTATCATAAAAATTTATTTTATCCTAAACATCATTACTAAAAATACTAAATTAACATATTTAGTATTTATTTTATTATATAAGTATCATAATAATTAACATATTTACTTGATTTATTCTCTATACTAATATAAATAGATTTATCATTAGTCAATAATAAAATTTGTATGTAATCCAATGTTAGTACTGGGTACGTTCATTACCCACCTATATATATTGACTCACCTTTATAGATCACAAAAAATAGGATACTTATCTCAAATCAACTACTCTTATAATTATATATCTATATTTACATATGTATATACATGTTGTTATTATAATTTTGACTAATGTTCATGTAAAGAAAATTTTATGATTGATTTTCATAAACCAGATCAACCTCTTCCCGTTTCAAAGAACAGAGAAAAACAAACATAATAGATCTATTGAAAAAATAAAAAATTAACGCAAAAAAAAAAAACATAAATAGACAGAAGTTTATACCTAATATGTGATAGAGATGTATTTGTATTGAAATTTGTGAAGATTAGGTTGAAAAATAAAAAATATATGAAGATTGTGTTAGAATTTGTGAAGGTTAGGGGGAGAAGTTAGAAATATACGAGAATTTTAATGACAATATAATAGCGGGAAATACGTGCGGGAAAATGAAAAAAATTTGGTAAGCATAAGCCAGCTTTGAAAAGCTCCCTCCTAGGTGCTTTCAAAAGCACCCCTAATTTTTAAAAGCCGTAAGCACAAGCACTTAGGCTTTTTAATTTACCAAACGCAAAATGACGTGCTTGTGCTTTTTAAAAGCACAAGCACCTCTTAAAAAAGCTTTACCAAACCCAGCCTTAATTAGATGAGCGGGGCTATTAGCTTTTTGCTTCTGAACAGTTTTGGCATCTCACTTTTTCCTTTGAAGTTCAGAATGATTGGCATCTATAGGAACTCAGAATTCAGATAGTGTTATTGATTTTCCTAGTTAAGTGTGTTGATTCTTGAACACAGCTACTTTATGAGTCTTGGCCGTGACCCTAAGCATTTTGTTTTCCAGTATTACCACCGGATACATAGATGCCACAGACACATAACTGGGTGAACCTTTTCAGATTGTGACTCAGCTTTGCTAGAGTCCCCAATTAGAGGTGTCCAGAGCTCTTAAGCACACTCTTTTTGCTTTGGACCATGACTTTAACCGCTCAGTCTCAAGTTTTCACTTGACACCTTCACGCCACAAGCACATGGTTAGGGACAGCTTAGTTTAGCCGCTTAGGCTAGGATTTTATTCCTTTAGGCCCTCCTATCCACTGATGCTCAAAGCCTTGGATCCTTTTTATTTTACCCATTGCCTTTTGGTTTAAAGGGCTATTGGCTTTTTCTGCTTGCTTTTTCTCTCTTTTTTTTTTCTTTTTTTTTCTTTCTTTTTTTTCCGCTTTTTTTCGCATATTTTTTTTGCAAGCTTTTCACTGCTTTTTCTTGCTTCAGGAATCAATTTTATGATTTTTCAGATTATCAAATAACATTTCTCCTTTTCCATCATTCTTTCAAGAGCCAACAATTTTAACATTCATGAATCAACAAATTCAAAAATATGCACTGTTCAAGCATTCATTTAGAAGAACAAAGAGTATTGCCACCACATCAAAATAATTAAACTATTTTAAAATTCAAAATTCATATACTTCTTTTTCTTTTTGTAATTAAAAACATTTTTCATTTAAAAAAGGTGATGGATTCATATTCATAGCTTTAAGGCATAGACACTTAGACACTAGTGATCATGTAATAAAGACACAAACATAGATAAACATAAAGCATAAAAATTCGAAAAACAGAAAATAAAGAACAAGGATATTAAAGAACGGGTCCACCTTAGTGATGGCGGCTAGTTCTTCCTCTTGAAGATCTTATGGAGTGCTTGAGCTCCTCAATGTCTCTTCCTTGCCCTTGTTGCTCCTCTCTCACGACTCTTTGATCTTCTCTAATTTCATGAAGGAGGATAGAATGCTCTTGGTGCTCCACCCTTAGTTGTCTCATATTGGAACTTAATTCTCCTAGGGAGGTGTTAATTTGCTCCCAATAGTTTTGTGGACGAAAATGCATCCCTTGAGGCATCTCAGGGATTTCATGATGAGGATTTTCCTCATGCTCTTGTTGAGGTCCATGAGTGGGTTCTCTTGTTTGCTCCATCCTTTTCTTGGTGATGGGCTTGTCCTCTTCAATGAGGAGTTTTGGCCACAACTTCATAGAAGTGGTCTTGATGGACCTTTGAGATGAATCTCTCCATCTCTCATGACTCAAAGGTGGAAGCAATTGCCTTTCCTTTCCTCTTTCTAGAGGTTTTTCCGACCTTAGGTGCCATAAATGGTTATGGAAAAACAAAAAAGATGAGCTTTTCCACACCAAACTTAAAAGGTTTGCTCGTCCTCGAGCAAAAGAATAAAGAAAGGAGGAGAAGAAGAAGAGATGGAGGAGATGGAGGTGTGTGAATTATTCGGCCAAGGGGGGTTTTAGGTGGTTATGATGTGGAAAAGGAAGGAGTGATGGTTTGAATTTGAGTGGGTGGGTGTAGATGGGTTGTATGATGCTTTTGGAGGAGTAATAGAGGTGATTGGTGGAGGTTATTTAGGGAAGAGTATTATGAAAGGATGTGAAGAAGTGAGAGAATGAGTTGAGGTTGGTGGGGATCCTGTGGGGTCCACAGATCCTGAGGTGTCAAAGATTTCTCATCCCTGTACCAATTAGGCTTGCAAAACGCCCTTTGCTGCCAATCCTGACGTTAAACGCCAGGTTGCTGCCCATTTATGGCGTTTAACGCCAGCTTCTTGCCCTTTTCTGGCGTTAAACACCAGTCTGGTGCCCATTTCTGGCGTTAAACGCCCAGAATGGTGCCAGACTGGGCGTTTAACGCCCATTCTGCTGCCCTTACTGGCATTTAAACGCCAGTAGGCTTCTCCTCCAAGGTGTGCTATTTTTTATTCTATTTTTCAGTTTATTTTTGCTTTTTCAATTATTTTTGTAACTTCACATGATTATCAACCTACAGAAAACATAAAATAACAATAGAAAATAAATAGATATAATAAAATTGGGTTGCCTCCCAACAAGCGCTTCTTTATTGTCTTTAGCTGGACCTTGACTGAGTTTTATTCTAGTCTCAGTTTTGAGCATTCTTGCTCAAAATTGCTTTCAAGATAGTGTTTGATTCTCTGTCCATTAACAATGAAATTTTTGTCAGAATCAATATCCTGAAGCTCAACATATCCATATGGTGACACACTTGTAATCACATATGGTCCTCTACACTGGGATTTTAATTTCCCGGGAAATAATCTAAGTCTAGAGTTAAATAGCAGAACCTTCTGTCCTAGTTCAAAGACTCTAGATGACAGTTTCTTGTCATGCTACTTTTTTACTTTCTCCTTATAAATTTTAGCATTTTCAAAAGCATTAAGTCTGAATTCCTCTAGCTCATTCAGCTGGAGCAATCTTTTCTCTCCAGCTATCTTAGCATCCAGGTTTAGGAATCTGGTTGCCCACTAGGCCTTATGTTCCAGTTCCACGGGCAGATGATAGGCCTTGCCATACACAAGCTGGTATGGAGAGGTTCCTATAGGAGTCTTGAATGCTGTTCTGTATGCCCACAGAGCATCATCCAAGCTTTTTACCCAATCCTTTCTACGGGCAATTACAGTCCGTTCCAGGATTCTTTTTAGTTCTCTATTAGAGACTTCAGCCTGCCCTTTTGTCTGTGGTTGATATGGAGTTGCTACTTTGTGGCTAATTCCATATCGAACCATAGTAGAGTATAGCTGTTTATTGTAGAAATGAGTGCCTCCGTTACTGATTAGTACTCTGGGGACGCCAAATCTGATGAAGATATGTTTTTGGAGAAATTTCAGTACGGTCTTAGTATCATTAGTGGGTGTGGCAATTGCTTCTACCCATTTAGATACATAGTCTACTGCCACCAGAATGTAAGTGTTTGAGTATGATGGTGGGAAGGGACCCATGAAGTCAATACCCCATACATCAAATAACTCAATCTCTTAGATCCCTTGTTGAGGCATGGCATAACCATGAGGCAAGTTGCCAGCTCTTTGGCAACTGTTATAGTTACGCACAAACTCTCGGGCATCTCTATAGAGAGTAGGCCAGTAGAAGCCACATTGGAGGACCTTAGTGGCTGTTCGCTCACCTCCGAAATGTCCTCCATACTGTGATCCATGGCAGTGCCATAGGATCTTCTGTCCCTCTTCTCTGGGTACGCATCTGTGGATCATTCCATCTGCACATCTCTTAAAGAGATATGGTTCATCCCATAAGTAGTATTTTGCATCTGAAATTAGTTTTTTCGTCTGCACCCTGCTATACTCTTTGGGTATGAACCTCACAGCTTTATAATTCGCAATGTCTGCAAACCATGGTGCTTCCTGAATGGCGAAAAGTTGCTCATCCGGAAAGGTTTCAGAGATCTCAGTAAGAGGGAGGGACGCCCTTGCTACTGGTTCTATCCGGGACAGGTGATCAGCTACCTGGTTCTTTGTCCCTTTTCTGTCTCTTATTTCTATATCAAACTCTTGCAGAAGCAACACCCATCTTATGAGCCTGGGTTTTGAATCCTGCTTTGTGAGTAGGTATTTAAGAGCAGTATGGTCAGTATACACAATCACTTTTGAACCTACTAAATAGGATCTAAACTTGTCAATGGCATAAACCACTGCAAGTAACTCTTTTTCTGTGGTTGTGTAATTTTTATGTGCATCATTTAAAACATGGCTAGCATAGTAAATGACGTGCAGAAGCTTGTTATGCCTCTGTCCCAACACTGCACCAATGGCATGGTCACTGGCATCACACATTAGTTCGAATGGCAATGTCCAGTTTGGTGCAGAGATAACTGGCACTGTGACCAGCTTAGCTTTCAGGGTCTTAAACGCTTGCAGACACTCTGTGTCAAACATGAATGGCGTATCAGCAGCTAGCAGATTGCTCAGAGGTTTTGCAATTTTTGAAAAATCCTTTATAAACCTCCTATAGAATCCTGCATGCCCCAGAAAGCTTCTGATTGCCTTAACATTGGCAGGTGGTGGTAATTTTTCAATTACCTCCACTTTAGCTTGATCCACTTCTATTCCCTTGTTTGAAATTTCATGCCCAAGGACAATTCCCTCAGTCACCATAAAGTGACATTTTTCCCAGTTTAAAACTAGGTTAGTCTCTTGGCATCTTTTCAGAACAAGTGCTAAATGGTTAAGACAGGAGCTGAATGAGTCTCCAAATACTGAAAAGTCATCCATAAAGACTTCCAAAAATTTCTCTACCATATCAGAGAAGATAGAGAGCATGCACCTCTGAAAGGCTGCAGGTGCATTGCACAGACCAAAAGGCATCCTTCTGTAAGCAAATACGCCAGAGGGACATGTGAATGCTGTTTTCTCTTGGTCCTGAGGATCTACTGCAATTTGGTTGTAGCCTGAATAGCCATCCAAAAAGCAGTAATAGTCATGACCTGTTAGTCTTTCTAGCATCTGGTCTATGAATGGTAAAGGAAAATGATCCTTTCTGGTGGCTGTATTGAGCCTTCTATAGTCAATACACATACGCCACCCTATAACTATTCTTGTAGGAACCAGTTCATTCTTTTCATTGTGAACTGCTGTCATGCCTCCCATTTTGGGTACAACTTGGACAGGGCTTACCCAGGGGCTATCAGAAATAGGATAAATAATCCCAGCCTCTAGTAACTTAGTGACCTCTTTCTGCACCACCTCCTTCATGGCTGGATTTAGCCGCCTCTGTGGTTGAACCACTGGCTTAGCATCATCCTCCAATAGGATCTTGTGCATGCATCTTGCTGGGCTAATGCCCTTAAGATCACTTATGGACCACCCAAGAGCTGTCTTGTGTGTCCTTAGCACTTGAATTAGTGCTTTCTCTTCTTGTGGATTTAAAGCAGAGCTTATGATCACTGGAAAAGTTTTATTTTCTCCCAGAAATGCATATTTTAGGGATGGTGGTAGTGGTTTAAGCTCGGGTTTAGGAGGCTTATCCTCTTCCTGAGGAATTTTCAGAGGTTCTTTTATTTCCTCTGATTCCTCTAGATCAGGCTGAACATCTTTAAAGATGTCCTCTAGCTCTGATTCAAGACTTTCAGCCATATTGATCTCTTCCACCAAAGAGTCAATAATATCAGTGCTTATGCAGTCATCTGATGTGTCTGGATGCTGCATAGCTTTGACAGCATTTAACTTAAACTCATCCTCATTGACTCTCATGGTCACTTCCCCCTTTTGTACATCAATAAGAGTTCATCCAATTGCTAGGAAAGGTCTTCCTAAAATGAGAGTTGCACTCTTGTGCTCCTCCATTTCCAGCACTACAAAGTCAGTGGGAAAGGCAAATGGCCCAACCTTGACAATCATGTCCTCAATTATGCCTGATGGATATTTAATGGAGCCATCAGCAAGTTGAAGACATATCCGGGTTGGTTTGACTTCTTCAGTCAAGCCAAGCTTTCTGATAGTGGATGCAGGTATTAGGTTGATACTTGCTCGAAGGTCACATAGAGCTGTCTTGGTGCAAGCACCCTCTAATGTGCATGGTATTATAAAGCTTCCTGGATTTTGAAGCTTCTCTGGTAAGCTTTTCAGAATGATTGCACTGCATTTTTCAGTGAGAAAAACTTTTTCAGTTTCTCTCCAATCCTTCTTATGACTTAAGATCTCTTTCATGAACTTAGCATAAGAGGGTATTTGCTCAAGTGCCTCTGCAAATGGGATCTTTATCTCAAGAGTCCTGAGATAGTCTGTAAAGTGGGCAAATTGTTTATCCTGCTCTGCTTGGCGAAGTTTCTGAGGATAAGGCATCTTGGCTTTATATTCTTCAACTTTAGTTGCTGCAGGTTTATTCCCTACAGAGGTAGTTGGAGAAGCCTTCTTAGAGCGGTTACTATCAGCACCTGCAGGTGTCTGATCCCTCATTGGCATTTGAACGCCAGGATTGGGTGCTGGATGGGTGTTTAACGCCAGCTTCCCACCCTTTTCTGGCGTTTGAATGCCAGAACTGGGCAAGGAATGGGCATTTCAACGCCAGTTTTCCTCCCTTTTCTGGCGTTTGAATGCCAGAAGTGGGCATCCACTGGGCGTTTGACGCCAGTTTTTCACCCATTTCTGGCGTTTGAACGCCAGAATTATTTCTCTCTGGGCTCTTGCTGTCCTCAGAGGGATTTTGGGCAGTGGTTTGGTTATTCTCTGTCAGTTGTTCCTTTCTTAGCTTTCTGCTACTTTGAGCTGATTTATTCAATGTCTTCCCGCTCCTTAGTTGGACAGCTTGACATTCTTCTGTTATCTGTTTAGATAGCTGTTGTCTTGTCTGATTCAATTGTACTTCCATATTCTTGTTAGTATTTTTGGTGTCTTGGAGCATCTCTTTAAATTCTGCTAATTGTTTTGTCACAAGGAGTAATTGCTGATTAAGTTCAACAATCTGTTCTTGAGGATTAGGATAAGTAGTTACTGTCCTAGCCTCTTCTTTTATGGAGGACTCACTGCTTGAGTATAGATATTGATTTCTAGCAACCGTGTCTATGAGTTCTTGAGCCTCTTCAATCGTCTTCCTCATGTGTATAGATCCACCAGCTGAGTGGTCTAAAGACATCTGAGCTTTTTCTGTAAGCCCATAGTAGAAGATGTCTAACTGAACCCACTCTGAAAACATTTCAGAGGGGCATTTTCTCAGCATCCCTCTGTACCTCTCCCAGGCATTATAAAGGGATTCATGATCCTCTTACTTAAAGCCTTGGATGTCCAGCCTTAGCTGTGTCATCCTTTTTGGAGGGTAAAATTGATTTAGGAATTTGTCTGATAACTGTCTCCATATTTTTATGCTTGCTGTGGGTTGGTTATTTAACCACCTCTTAGCTTGATCTTTTACAGAAAATGGAAACAGTAGTAATCTGTAGACATCCTGATCCACTTCTTTATCACGTACTGTGTCAGCAATTTGTAAGAACTGTGCTAGAAACTCAGTAGGTTCTTCTTGTGGAAGACCGAAATACTGGCAATTTTATTGCACCATGATAATGAGCTGAGGATTTAGCTCAAAACTGCTTGCTTTGATGGGAGGTATATAGATGCTACTCCCATATGCAGCTGTAATGGGGTTAGCATATGACCCCAGAGTCCTTCTGGACTATGCATTTCCACTTATGTCCATGATGGAGAAAAGGGAATTGATATGAATTGCAAATAAATTATATTTTTAAATTTTTTTATTTAATTAAAAGTAACCGAAAAAAATAAAACAAAATAAATGGAAGATAAAATAGAACTTTCGAAAATTAGAAGAAAATAAAAGCAAATTGAAAACTAAGTTAATTAATTGATTAAAAAGATTTTGAAAATTAGCAATCAAAAAGATATGATTGAAAATTATTTTAAAAAGATATGATTGAGAAGATATGATTGCAATTTATAAAAAAAAGATATGATTGAAGAAATTAAAAAAAAATTTGATTTTTGAAAAAGATTTGGAAAGATCAATTTTTTAAATTAGAATTTTGACTTGACTAAAAAAAGATATGATTTTGAAAATCTTTGACTAATTTAATGCAAAATTTCGAAATTTATGAATAAAATGAGAAAAAGATATTTTTTTTATTTTTGAATTTTAATGAGGAAAGAGAAAAACAACAAAATGACACTAAACTTAGAAATTTTAGATCAAAACAAAGAGAACAAACGAGAAAACTTTGAATGTCAAGATGAACACCAAGAACACTTTGAAGGTCAAGATGAACACCAAGAACAAATTTTTGAAAAATTTTTAAGTAAATAAAAGCACAAAAATACCAAACTTAAAATTTTTAGAAAATCAAACACAAATTTTCGAAAATTTAAAGGAAAACACAAAGAAGACACCAAACTTAGAATTTTTAAAGATCAAGAAAGAACTAGGAACATACAAATTCGAAAAAATTAAAAGAAAATAAAAGCATGCAATTGACACCAAACTTAAAATATGAAACTAAACTCAAATAAAAGACTCTAAACCAACAAAAAATAAATTATTCCTAATCTAAGCAACAAGATAGACCGTCAGTTGTCCAAACTCGAACAATCCCCAGCAACGGCGCCAAAAACTTGGTGCACGAAATTACAATCACACTTTTGCAACTCCGCACAATTAACCAGCAAGTGCACTGGGTCGTCCAAGTAATACCTTACGTGAGTAAGGGTCGATCCCACGGAGGTTGTCGGCTTGAAGTAAGCTATAGTTATCTTGTAACTCTTAGTCAGGATATCACTAATTCTCAGATTTAATTGTAAAAAGTAAAAGAACATGAAATAAATACTTGTTTTGTAGTAATGGAGAACAGGTTGAGGTTTTGGAGATGCTCTGTCTCCTAAATCTCTGCTTTCCTACTATCTTCTTCTCCACACACGCAAGACTCCTTCCATGGCAAGCTTTATGTTGGGCATCACCGTTGTCAATGGCTACTTCCCGTCCTCTCAGTGAAAATGTTCCAAATGTGCTGTCACCACACGGCTAATCATCTGTCGGTTCTCGATCATGTTGGAATAGGATCTATTGATCCTTTTGCGTCTGTCACATGCCCAACACTCGCGAGTTTGAAGCTCATCACAGTCATCCCTTCCCAAATCCTACTCGGAATACCACAGACAAGGTTTAGACTTTCCGGACCTCAGGGGCCGCCAATAATTCTAGCCTATACCACGAAGGTTCTAATCTTAGATTAGAAACCCAAGAGATACACATTCAAGCTTGATTGCATGTAGAACGGAAGTGGTTGTCAGGCACGCGTTCATAGGTGAGAATGATGATGAATGTCACAGATCATCATATTCATCAGGTTGAAGTGCAAATGAATATCTTAGAATAGAAGCAAGCTTGATAAAATGAAAAACAGTAGTAATTGCATTAATTCATCGAAACATAGCAGAGCTCCTCACCCCCAACAATGGGGTTCAGAGACTCATGCCATAGAAGTTACAATATGAAACGTGTAGAGTGTCATGAGGTACAAGATGAATCACTAAAAGTAGTTTTTATAATAAACTAGTGACCTAGGGTTACAGAAAATGCGTAAGCTAGAATAGTTAGTGTAGAAATCCACTTCTGGGGCCCACTTGGTGTGTGCTTGGGCTGAGCATTGAAGCTTTCACGTGTAGAGACCTTTCTTGGAGTTAAACGCCAGCTTTTGTGCCAGTTTGGGCGTTTAACTCCAGCTTTTATGCCAGTTCTGGCGTTTTGACGCCAGAATTTCTATGCTGACTTGGAACACCAGTTTGGGCCATCAAATCTTGAGCAAAGTATGGACTATTATATATTTCTGGAAAGCCCAGGATGTCTACTTTCCAACGCAATTAAGAGCGTGTCAATTGGGTTTCTGTAGCTCCAGAAAATCCACTTCGAGTGCAGGGAGATCAGAATCCAACAGCATCTGCAGTCCTTTTTCAGCCTCTGAATTAGATTTTTGCTCAGGTCCCTCAATTTCAGCCAGAAAATACCTGAAATCACAGAAAAACACAATAACTCATAGTAAAGTCCAGAAAAGTGAATTTTAATTAAAAACTAATAAAATATAATAAAAACTAACTAAAACATACTAAAAACATACTAAAAACAATGCAAAAAAGCGTATAAATTATCCGCTCATCAAACGTCTCAAGGAAACAGTGAATAAATTTCATGCAACCCTTCACCAATTGGATCAAATGATCAATCACTTAGCTTCCCGATGTTCGGACACTCACGGAACCCCCATGGCTTCATGTGGACAATTTAATGAAGAACGTAGCATGAAGGAGATACTAGAAGCTCCAGTGGACAGTATAGAGCAAGACTTTGTACTGGAACAAGTAGAGGAAGCCGTAATTATCGAAGAAGAAGAATTGGTTGAAGACTTAGGAGATGCTGAACCTCCATGGGAACTAAGAATTGTGGAAAATTCCGCCAAGCAGTTTGCAATTGATGCTAAGGAGGATAGTACACAACCCCCGAAGCATGTATCTTATGAAGAACTGGACAGAACAGCTCAAGAAGCAAGTTTCCTTGGTAATGATCATCATGAATCAAGTTCTCCTAGTAATGAACTTGCATCCGCAAGTGAATTCTTTGAGATTGAAGAATCTTCCCCAAGTGAATACGAAGATGATGTGGAGGTAGACTTTTCTCAACCCCCAATTTATGACTTGAGTGATGAGGAAGATATCGAAGACTTTGATCAAGGCGTGGTTACAGTTGAAGAAGTTTGCAAAGAAGTGAAGGAATTCACAGAAGAATACAAAGGAGTAGAGCTTGCAAAACCACTGGAAATACCTATTCCAAGGCCATTAGCACCCAATACAAACTTCAAGTGGGTAAAATCCTTAGCCTTTATCTTTACTTTTCCACTTGAATATGGTTTGCTTGAAACAGATGGCCAGCTTAGAGCTCTTTGTGGCTTTAAGAGTAAGAGGGAATTGGCTTGCACTCAGAGCTGCTATGCAAGATTCAATAAAGCTCCACGCTTCAATTTGAGGTGCAAGGATTGGTTTCGAGTTCGATTGAATGGGTCTCGGAAGATGTTTGGTCATCTTAATGAGAATTTGAATTTCATACTGCCTGGCTGGAAAAATGTAGATCAAGACAAAAATGGGTACAAAAAAAAGGTTTGGGATCCTGGAATTTGTTTTGACAATCAACACCCCTGGAGCCTAAAAACCTGCTTTAACTTGCTCAAAGGCTTTACTTGCCTTGTTTGGGATCCAGGAGGATATTGAAATTGCAAACGTTGGTGGAAATTTTTGGATGAGTTTAAGCACAAGCCAACATAGCAGGAAGCTCATCAAATGTCCAACTTAAGGACTTTAACTAAAAGTGCTAGGTGGGAGACAACCCACCATGGTATGATCGTCCCTTTTTCAATTTTAATTTTATTTAGTTTTGTTTGTTTTTAGCTTTATTTTATTTCATTGTACCTGGATTTATTCATAACATCTGCATCTGCATTGCATTTTGCATACTGCATAAAAAAAAAACACCCCACGCGTGCGCATGGGCCACGCGTGGGTGGCGATTGCAAATCGACGTCACAATCCAATGCCCAGAAAGTTGGGCTGGAATCATGCGGCTGGTATGCGTTAGGCATAAATTGGGCCACGCGTTCGTGTCAGTGACGCGAACACGTCACTTTCACTTCACACACGCCACGCGAAAGCGTAGGCGATGCGTACTCGTCGCGTGGAAATTATTGTCCCCTAAATTGAAACAGAGAGTTGTGCCAAAACGACGCTGGAATTGTGCGTTTAGCACAATTCTAAGCGACGCGTACGCGTGCCCCACGCGTACGTGTCACTCTCATTATTTCTCACTCATGCGTTCGCGTCAATTACGTGGCTGCGTCATTGCCTTTCCGCCTCAACCACGCGATCGCGTCATCCATGCGTTCGCATGGATTTGAATCCACTTACCCTCTTCGACGCAAAACCCTAACCCATTTCGCGTCTCCTTTTCACCCCCAACCCCTCAGCACCTCTTCTCCCTTCCCCAACCACCAAATAACCACCGACCAGCCACCACCACCCCAACCCACCATGCTGCGCCTCTGCCACTGCGCCGCCTTCGCTGAATCCCCCTCCTCCCTTCTCTTCTTCTCCCCTTCTTCTTCCCCTCCCACCCTTCTCCTCCCTCTTTCATTCCCTGCCCCACCCGAACCACCACCGCGCTGCTAGCACCGCCGCGCCGCCTCCCCATCACCGCCGTGCCGCCCACCACACCACCACCATCTCTCTGCGTCCAATTTCTGTTCCTCTGCCCAATCAGGTTCCACCGAACACCGATTCCTTTCCCAGTTAGTTAGTTAGTTGAATATTTTTCAAATTCTGTTCAAATTAGGATAGTTAGAGATGCATGATCGTAGTGAATTTTAGGAGTTTAGGTAGCTAGGATGTGGTTAGTGGATTTAGGTCTGATAATTGCATTGTTCTTGCTGTTTGCTTTATCTATTTCGCAATTCTGACATTGCTGTGCTGTTCATTACTGTTTATTGTTGTCTTGATTTCAATTGCATATCTTGCTGAAGATTAAGTCTGTTTATTCTGAATTCATGTGACTTGATAATTGTTACTCTTTTCTGCACTACCTTAATGTCAAATGAACTGATTTCTATTGCTGTTTATCACCCGGGAACGTCCAATTTTTAGCCAGAATGCTGCCCAATTTTTTCCAAATTGTTTCACTAAACTACCATTCATGAATTGGTTTTGGTAAATTCAAGTTTTGCACTAATTGGTTTCAACCAAGTCAATTCATGGATGCATGGGCTAGCTTTCTTATTCTTTCTAATTCCCTTATTCATTAAATCGCATTATTGATTATTTCACTTTCATTTTGCAACTCTTTTATTTATGTGATTTATCATCAATAATCTGTAATATTTACTTGAATGTGAGTTACTTGTTATTCAAGTTTGTGAAATTTTTTATTAATTAAGAACCACAACACCATGACACTTACTTTGACTTCACTTTTTAACTATTAACTGATTTAACTTTCTAACTTCCCTTTTGGTTTTTACCTAACAACTTTCAAACCATTTCAAGGCATGATTACTGTTGTTCCTAATTAACAAGAATTCTGCATATCATAAATTGTAGATTGTGATTTTTATTATCTGCCTTTTAACTTGCATACAGTCCAAAATATCACATATATTTAACTCACTTCATGATTATATTGCTCTTTTATTATTCTTTTGCCTATCTATGCTGATATTGCTAAATTCCTATTTGCTTACATGTTTTCTTGCTTTAGTTTCTTAAACTGTATCCTGGAAATTCTGCTTTTCAGGATGTCTGACCCTAAAAGCAAAGGAAAAGGCAAGGCAACCACAGGAAAAAGGAAAAGAGGAGAATCCTCTACCACCATCTTAGATATCCTCCATGATGACTCCTGGCGGGAAAAAAAATTTACCCCGCAGGAAAAAGCTGATCAGTTGGTGCCTGCCACAAACCCAGTAAAGCTTACCGACAGATACTGTGAACTCAAGTATCCGGTCTTTCAAACTTCAAGAAATTTATACCTGGAAAAGACCCTCAAAATTCTAGAAGAACTACAACAATACACTACAGAATAGATAAAACAGAGAGGCTGGTTCTTCCTGGAGAGGAACTTGACTGAGATAAATGCATCCTGGGTCAGAGAATTCTACTATAACTACTTCAAAATGACCATGGATGCAGTGCAACTCAGAGGCAAGCATATTTTGGTTACTGAGAAAGCAATAGAAGAAATCCTCCAGCTCCTACCTAAATCAGATAAACCAAATGGTTATCAGTAGGCTGAAGAGCATATGAGATTCATAAGGTTTGACTGGGACGCAGTAAAGTGGACTATAGCTCTTGATCCTACTGTTCCATGGGTAATGGGCAAGTCCACAGTGGCCCCAAAGGGAATTAAGCTTATCTATCTGAATGATGAGGCTCGGCTTTGGCAGCAGATTCTGAGTAACTACGTGATGCCGAGCACTCATGAGACTGAGGTGCCAACTGCTATGATTACCCTCATTTGGTGTGTGATGGAAGGCAAGGACCTATATCTTCCTCGCTTCATCCGATATTATATGTCCAGGGTCCACGTCCGAGGCACTTTGCCCCTTCCTTATTTGATTACTCAGATGGGACGCCGAGTTGAGATGACCTGGGAGATTGCTGATGAGAAGCCACCTGCCGCTGAATGCAAGAAAATTATCCCACACAGCAGGAAGTTTCAGGCATTGGGCTACCGACCATCCTTTCTCACTGCCTCTGTTGAGGCAGCCACATCTTCTGTTGCCCTTTTAGCCCCTGCTGCACCAGCCACCACCACAGCACCTCCACCTGCTTCAGAGCCCATCTACCACCTCGTGCATCACTTATTTGACCGGTTGGATCAGATGGAGCACCTCAACCAGCGGCGATATGAGAGATCTGAGCGTCGCAGCAAGCGACGCTATGAGCATTTAAAGTTGATGATCCGATCTGGCCACTATGACATCCCCTCCGAGCCTGACACCCCTTCTGAGCCATCTGAGGAGGAGGCAGATGATCATGAGGAGGAGGCACGTGCAGAGGCTGAGCAGGCAGGACCTGAGCAGGCTGCGCCACGTCATGAGGAGCCGCATCAGATACAGCCAGCAGATCCAGAGGTCCCTTTACAGACAGAGCCTCTGCTTCAGCAGGCAGATCCTCCGACACTCATACAGACTGCAGACCCTCAGACCACCACAGAGACACCAGCAGCACATCCTTCCGGAGATGCCACTTCTTCACACCCAGCTTGATAGAGCATCGAGGACGATGCTATTGTTTAAGTGTGGGGAGGTCGCCATCTCTGGCGTATCTTTTTGGTGAACTACTTTCAGACTCTTTTTATCCTATTTTATTTATTTTCTGTATTTTTATTTTATTTTTATTTCATCTTATCTTATTTGTCTTTCAGTACTTGCACATTTTTTTTACTGTATTTCTGTTTACTTTATTATATTTTGCACTTTGGTTTATATATATCCTAGACATTTAGTTTAATTTGCACTTTTAGCTTATTAGTTGTGATATAGAAAATATGAATTAATTAGTTTAGTTTACCCTTTTAGCATATGATAATTTAGATTAATTGAAAATAAAAAGAGTAAACTAGAAATTTTTAGTTTTTTAAGAATCACAACAATCCACACACTATATATATATAGCAATAAATGTTGGTAAATTGACAACATTTTTTCAAAGAAAATACCTATTTTTATAAGAGCCACTCAAAGATTCACATTGAGTTGAATGGAAACTCTTGATTTCTACTTGCATGATATACATAACTGATATATGGTTTCTGAGCCAAAGAACACACAACCCGTGAGTTTTTGAGTTTAATTGCATGGTTACATTTAACCATAGACTTCATTCTTGTGTGTTTCGCCCTTCTTTTCTATGCTTGCAATCTTTACTTTGTTTCAGTCTATATGTCCAATATAGAATGTATTTACATACTTGCATGTGATTGAGGCCATTGCTTGTTTTGCTCACTTACCCCAAATAGCCTACCTTTTACATCACCCTTGTTAGCCCCCTTGAGCCTGTTGATCCCCATTTATTCTGTTCTATAACCACATCACTAGCCTTAAGCGGAAAAACAAATTATAAATCCCAAGTTAAATCCTTGGTTAGCTTAAGATAGAGATTGTGTATCTACTAAGTGTGGGAAAACGTGGGAACATGAGTTGATAGGAGAGGATTAAATTAATAAAATAATCAGAAATTTAGGAGCATGCTCATGTGAAACCAAATTAAATTAAAATACCATGTGCATTGATATATGTTGTGTTTCTGTTTATAAAAAAAATTCCTTTTTAATTAAATAAATAAGGGGACAAAAAAAATTACCCCATTATTAAGTTTAATAGAAAAATTAATACACTTGGGATAAAATCAAAGAATAAAATTGGTACATGAGTATGTGATAAGAAAGTGGAAAAATTATGGGAAGCTAGGCAAATTTTAAAAATATATAGAGTATGTTTATGTTAGGTGAGATCTTAGACTAATCAAGGATTTAATTTATAGCTCACTTAGCCTTATATATATACCCTTACCTTTACCTTAACCCCATTACAACCTTGAAAAAGACCTCATGATGTTTGTATGTATATATTATATATTTGTTGATTGGTTAGATGAAAAACAAAGTTTTAGAAAGCATGACTAGAAAATAATAGAGTGATTAACCCCAAACACTGAGTGATTAGAGAGTAAAGACAAATTCAGTGAGGGTTCAATAGCTCAATTCCATATATCCATGTTTAATTATTAATTGTCTTGCAAGTTTGTGAAATCTTTTAACTCAACTCAATTGTGAATATATTTTAATATGGTTTGGCCTTGGTTGTGCATAAATGATTCTTTGAAAAATTTAACTCAATTTAACCACATGTAAGCTTTATATATATAGTGGATAATAATTAAAATTGCATGATTCATTTAGGTAGCTTGCATTTAGAATAGATTGCATTGCATAAGATCCCACCATTCTACCTTCATTCTTTCCTCTTGAATTTAGCATGAGGACATGCTAATGTTTAAGTGTGGGGAGATTGATAAACCCCTATTTTATGATTCATCTTGTGCTCAATTGAGTGTTTTTATCAATTCTTCACCCACTTATTCATAAGATTCGCATGGTTTTACTATTCCTTCCTTATTTTATGATATATGTGAAAACATGTTTCCTATGCTTTAAAAATATTAATTTTAATTATCCTTTATTACCATTCGATGCCGAGATTTGTGTGTTAAGTATTCTCAGGCTTTATAGGGTAGGAATGGCTTAGAGGACAGAAAGGAAACATACAAAAATGGAAGGAAAGCACAAAAATGGAGTTTTGAAGAAAAAGGCATTAACGCTCATGCGTGGACGATGCGGACGCGTGACTAGCGCGAAATGGCAGTGATGCGTACGCATGGACGACGCGGATGCGTGCCTAGAGCAGAACACAACTGACGCGTACGCGTGACCCACGCGCACGCGTGGCGGACGCCACGTGCAGAAAATTACAGAAGTCGCCCCTAGCAATTTATGGACCCTTTTTCGGCCCAAATCCAAGCCCAGAAACACAGAATAGAAGCCAGAGAATGGGGAAATCAACAACAATGATTCATACAACATTCATAATTCACAATTTTAGGTTTTAGATGTAGTTTTAGAGAGAGAGAGGCTCTCTCCTCTCTGTTAAAATTTAGGATTAGGATTCCTTCATTTTCTTCATTCCAGGTTCAATGTTCCCAACTTTAATTTATGTTTCTCTTCTACTTTTAGATACTCTAATGCTTTTACTTGTTAATTATTTATGTTGCCAAATTGGCTTATGAATCTTTCCATGTTAGATTTGAATATTCTATTTAATATAATTTGAGGTATTTCAAATTTATGATTGTTTTACTCTATTTATAATGCTTTCAATTTAATTTAAGATTTATTTCCTTTTTGCTTTGGTTAAGTAATTGGTACCACATGAGTTATCAGACTCAGCAGTTGATTGAAAATTGGGAATTGCTGATTGATTTGGATTGCTCTAAAGCTAGTCTTTCCACAGGAGTTACTAGGACTTGAGGATCAAATTGATTGGTCCACTTGACTTTCCTTTATTTAGTAAGGGTTAACTAAGTGGGAGTGATAAACAATTCTCATCACACCTGATAAGGATAACTGGGATAGGATTTCCGGTTCTTATACCTTGCAAGAGATTTTTATAATTATTAATTTATTTTTCTTGCCATTTAAATTACTTGCTCCTTATTCCAAAAACACATAAATAAACCTTTTTCCATAACCAATAATAAATCATACTTCCATGCAATTCCTTGATAAGACGACCCGAGGTTTGAATACTTCGGTTATAAATTTTATTGGGTTTTGTTACTTGTGACAACCAAACTTTTGTACGAAAGGAATTCTTATCGGTCTAGAAGCTATACTTACAACGTGATTATATTTTTATAAAATTCTAGATCGAGAGTTCCATTCATCACATGCCTCCATCATGCTTACGCGTGGGTTGATGGTTGTGCCTCAGGCACAACGTTAGCACAGTGCAGGCACATGATGAGAGAACTTTTGCGTGGTCTAGAAATTTGCGGATAGATCCTCATTGCAAGTATAGTTTCTAAACCTTCAAAAGTCCTTTCATACAAACGTTTTGGTTGTCACAAGTAACAAACCCCTTTTAAAATTGATAACCGAGTATTTAAACCTCGGGTCGTCTTCTCAAGGAACTGCAGGGAAGTATGTTCTTATTATTGGTTATGGAGATTGTAAAATTGGGGTTTCAAGAATGAGGAACGAGTAATTTAATGACAAGTAAATTAAATGGCAATTGAAAATAGATAAATACTGTAAAGCAACTCTTGGTAAGGTATGAGAAATTAGAGGTCCTATCCTAGCTATCCTTATCAATGATGATGATGGTTGAATCCTAATTCCACTTTGTTAACCTTTACTAAGATAAAGGAAGGTCAAGGGATTAATTGGTTTGATCTTCGAATCCTATTTATTTCCTAAGAAAAGATTAGGATTATGGAAGTTCAATGCAATTAACAAAGATAACAATTATCAATTATGCTGTTGAATTGGATAACTCCTGAGTTACTGATTTCTTAACCAAGACCAAAAGGAGAAAAATAAATCTACTTGGAATAAAAATGTCTTCATAGTAAAAATAACAATAGCATGAATAAGAGTAATCAATATTAAACTGAAATACCTCAAATAGCATTAATAAAAGAGTAATCTGCAACATGAAAGGTTTCATAAAGTAGCTTGCAAAAGTAAATAAAAGGAATATTGAACCTGATCAAAAGAGATAATCCTGAAAGTGAATAAAAATCCTAAATCTAAATCCTAATCCTAAAGAGAGAGAGAATCTCTCTCTAAACTAAATTTAATTCATGGAAAGTAAAAATTGGCGAGCTCCTCTTGAATGGATGCATTCCTTCACTTCATAACCTCTGGTCTATGCCTTCTGGACTTGGATTTGGGCCAAAAAGGGCTTCAGAAATTGCTGGGAGCGTTTTCTGCAATTTCTGGTGCGTGGCCTTTGTCACGCGTCCGTGTGGGTCACGCGGTCGCGTCATTCAGAGCTTTTCTTGCCACGCGGTCGCGTCAGTCATGCAACCGCGTCATGTGCGTTCTGCTTAAGGTGCGCGGTCGCGTCAGTCATGCGGCCGCGTCGCTGCTTCTTCGCGCTTGGCACGCGATCGCGTCGTCCATGCGATCGCGTGGATGCCAGTTTCTTCAAAGACTCCGTTTTGTGCTTTCCTTCCACTTTTGTATGTTTTCTTTCCATCCTTTGAGTCATTCCTGCCTTAGAAGATCTAAAACTACTCAACACACTGATCACGGCATCGAATGGAAATAAAGGTAATTAAAATAATTAATTTTAAAGCATAGTAAACATATTTTTCACATACATCACATAATAAGGAAGGAGAAGTAAAACCATGCAATTAATATGAATAAGTGGGTAGAGGATTGAATAAATCACTCAAATTAAGCACAAAATATATCATAAAATATGGGTTTATCAACCTCCCCACACTTAAACAATAGCATGTCCTCATGCTAAATCCAAGGTAATAAGTAAGGTTAAAGTGATGGAATGTCATGCAATGCAACCTAATCTAAATGCAACTACCTAAATGCATCATGAAATTCTAATTTATTCACTCATATATATATTCTTTTCAATTTTTCTACCTCTTGTTCTTATCATCCATGTTCCCAATAGGTTTTCCATATTTAAACTATTCATAATTTGCTATCTTAAGCTAACCAAGGATTCAACTTGGGATTTTATTTTGTTTTTCTGCTTAAAGCTAGTAGTGTGGCTAATAGAATAAAAGGGGATTTAAAGGCTCAAGGAGGCTAACAAGGGTGATGTAAAAGGTAGGCTATTTTGGGATAAGTGAGCTAAAATCAAATGATGGCCTCAATCATTCTTTTGGTATGTATCTATATTCTATATTCTATATTCTATAATTGGACATATAGATTAAAGCAAAGTAAAGAACATCAGAATATAAAAGAAGGGCGGAACACACAGGAATAAAAATTATGGTTTAAGTGTAACCATACAATTAAGCTCAAAACTCACAGGCTATGTGTTCTCTAGCTCAAAAATCATTTATCACTTATGTATGTCATGCAGGTTTAGTTAAAAATTCTCATTATTCTCAATGTTAAACTTATATTGAATGGCTTTAAAGTTCTAGTGTTTCTCCTTGATGAAGAGTTGTTAACTAACATGTAATGCTATATATAGAAGGTGTGGGTTGTTTTGATTCTGTTAAAGTCTCTGGTTTACTTTCTTTTTATATTTTCAATTTTAACTAAGCTATCTTATGCTAAAAAGGATAAACTATACTAATCAATCCACAATTTCTATAACTAATAAGTTAGAATTGCAACTAAGTGGCTAAAATATGAACTAAAAATGCAAAATACAGAAATAGAGTAAAAATACATAAACAGTAGCAATGTATAAATACTCAGAAAATAAAAATAAAAATAAAGAGAAAAATACAGAAAAAATATCCAAAATAAAAGAAAAAGAGTCTGTAGTGGTTCATCAAGATAATACGCCAGAGATGGCGACCTCCCCACACTTAAAATGAAGCATCGTCCCTGATGCTCACTCAAGCAGGGTGTGAAGGGGTGTCATTACTGGAAGGGATGGTAGCTGGTGTCTCTGTGGTGGCTGGCTGGTGGTGGTTGGGGGTTGGGGGAGAAGAAGAGTTGGGGGGGTGTCGCGACTGATGGGGTTTCGCGTGACTGGGGGGGTTATATTTTTGAATCCACACGGCCGCGTGGGGCACGCGGTCGCGCGGTTGGGGTGAAAATGGGGGTGACGCGATCGCATTGAGGGGGGTAAAAGAAGGGATGACGCGATCGCATGGGGCATGCGATCGCATCGCTGGAAATTGTGCTAAACGCACGAATCCAGCGTCGTTCCAGCGCAACTCTCTGTCTCCTTTTGGGATTTATGCAATCCAAGTGACGCGATCGCGTCGCTCACGCGGTCGCGTGGGATTGGTTGTGTGCATGTGACGCGATCGCATGGGGCATGCGATCGCATGGGCCATTTTGTGCTAGACGCACAATGGCTGCACGATTCCAGCCCAACTTTCTGGTCGTTGGATCTTTACGCTGATCTCCAGGTCACGCGGCTGCGTGGATGACGCGGTCGCGTGGGAAGTGTAGTTCGCCATTTGACGCGATTGCATGGGGTATGCGGTCGCGTCGCGCACCTTTTTTTTTTATATCAATGAAAAATGCAGAATGCAATGACTAATATGAGTGAGATGCAAAATTCCAGGTTCAATATAATAAAACAAAATAAAACTGAAAAACAAATAAAACTAAATAAAAATTAAAGAGAAACGATCATACCATGGTGGGTTGTCTCCCACCTAGCACTTTTAGTTAAAGTCCTTAAGTTGGACATTTGAAGAGCTTCCTGTTATGGTGGCTTGTGTTTAAATTCATCCAGAAATCTCCACTAGTGCTTGGAATGCCAATAGCCTCTGGGGTCCCAAACTAGGCATGTAAAGCTTCTGAGCAGCTTCAAACAGATTTTCAGGCTCCCGGGGTGACGAATGTCAGAATAGATTCCAGGATCCCAAGCCTTGTTTTTAAATCCGCCTCCGTCTTGATCTCTATGTTTCCATCCGGGCGGTTTAAAAAGTAAATTCTCACCATGGTAACCAAACGTTTTCCGAGATCCATTCGATTGATTTTGATGCCAATCCGTGCACTTCGAGTTGAAGCGTGGAACCTTATTGAACCTTGTGCACCAGCTCTGAGCACGAGCCATTTCCCTCTTACTCTTAAAGCCGCAGAGAGCTCTAAGCTGGCCATCTGTTTCAAGTAAACCATATTCAAGTGAATAAGTAAAGTTAAAAGTTAAGGATTTTACCCACTTGAAGCTTGTATTAGGTGGTAATGGCCTTGGGGAAGGTGTTTCTGGTGGTTCTGCAAGTTCTACTCCCTTGTGCTCTTCTGTGAATTCCTCCACTTCCTTGTAAGGTTTTTCAAATGCATCTGAGTCCAGGTCAAAGTCTTCTATGTCTTCCTCATCACTTGAGTCATAGATTGGAGGTTGAGAGAAATCTACCCCCGCACCATCTTCGTATTCACTTGGGGAAGATTCTTCAATCTCAGAGAATTCACTTGCGGATGCAAGTTCATTACTAAGAGAGCTTGACTTGCGACTATCATCATCAAGGGAATTTGTGTCCTGGGTTATTCCGTCTAGTTTTTCATAAACGACTTGCCTTGGGGATTGTGCAATATCCTCCTTAGCATCAACTGTAACGTCCTTGACGGAGTTCTCCTCAGCCTGGATT
Source organism: Arachis ipaensis (assembly GCF_000816755.2). Taxonomy (NCBI): domain Eukaryota; kingdom Viridiplantae; phylum Streptophyta; class Magnoliopsida; order Fabales; family Fabaceae; genus Arachis; species Arachis ipaensis. The sequence continues at coordinate 89,681,720 of NC_029789.2, forward strand.
CCCATGGAGGTTCAGCATCTCATAGATCTTCAACCAACTCTTCTTCTTGTACAATGACAGCTTCTTCCACTTGTTCTAGTATGAATTTAGGCTCTGTCTTGTCCACTGGAGTTTCTAATGTCTCCTTCATGCTATGCTCTTCATTAGATTGTCCACATGGGGCTGTGGTTGGTCCTTGAATGTTTGCGCGTCTAGAAGCTAATTGAATCACTGCATGCTCCAGTTGTCGAATGGTTGTTTGAAGTTTATTTACTGTTGCCTTGAGGCGAACCTCTGATTCTCTGGGTGATGGATTTGGATATGAAACATAGGGAAGTGGTGGTGCTTGGGAGTGAGTGGATTGGAACTGGGGTGGGAAAGGATTATACGGTGGCGAATGGTGAAAAGAAGCTTGTGAGTGTGATGGTTCGAGGTTATGTTGAGAGGATGGTCTATAGGTACGGGGTGGGGCTTGTTGGTAGTCACAAGATTGTCCACCATATCTTTCAGCTGGGTATGCATTGTAGAATGGTCGTTGTCCATGATATCTTGGAGGGTGTTATTGCCTGAAGGGTTGATTAGATCCTCTTGGCTCCATCCATCCTTGATTGGTTTGACCTTGATGCATATTCTTGCTGTAACTTCTATTTCCTTCAATAGAGTTAGAGCCAAACTCAAAGAAAAAAAACAATAATAAGGCACACGTTAGCAGTTCCCCAACAACGGCGCCATTTTGATGAGAGAACTTTTGCGTGGTCTAGAAATTTGCGGATAGATCCTCGTTGCAAGTATAGTTTCTAAACCTTCAAAAGTCCTTTCATACAAACGTTTTGGTTGTCACAAGTAACAAACCCCTTTTAAAATTGATAACCGAGTATTTAAACCTCGGGTGGTCTTCTCAAGGAACTGCAGGGAAGTATGTTCTTATTATTGGTTATGGAGATTATAAAATTGGGGTTTCAAGAATGAGGAACGAGTAATTTAATGATAAGTAAATTAAATGGCAATTGAAAATAGATAAATACTGTAAAGCAACTCTTGGTAAGGTATGAGAAATTAGAGGTCCTATCCTAGCTATCCTTATCAATGATGATGATGGTTGAATCCTAATTCCACTTTGTTAACCTTTACTAAGATAAAGGAAGGTCAAGGGATTAATTGGTTTGATCTTCGAATCCTATTTATTTCCTAAGAAAAGATTGGGATTATTGAAGTTCAACTCAATTGGCAAGATAACAATTAACAATTATGCTATTGAGTTGGATAATTCCTGAGTTACTGATTTCTTAACCAAGACCAAAAGGGGAAAAATAAATTCTACTGGAATAAAAATGTCTTCAGAGTAAAAATAACAATAGCATGAATAAGAGTAATCAATATTAAACTGAAATACCTCAAATAGCATTAATAAAAGAGTAATCTGCAACATGAAAGGTTTCATAAAGTAGCTTGCAAAAGTAAATAAAAGGAATATTGAACCTGATCAAAAGAGATAATCCTGAAAGTGAATAAAAATCCTAAATCTAAATCCTAATCCTAAAGAGAGAGAGAATCTCTCTCTAAACTAAATCTAATTCATGGAAAGTAAAAATTGGCGAGCTCCTCTTGAATGGATGCATTCCCTCACTTCATAACCTCTGGTCTATGCCTTCTGGACTTGGATTTGGGCCAAAAAGGGCTTCAGAAATCGTTGGGAGCGTTTTCTGTAATTTCTGGTGCGTGGCCTCTGTCACGTGTCCGCGTGGGTCACGCGGTCGCGTCATTCGGAGCTTTTCTTGCCACACGGTCACGTCAGTCATGCGACCGCGTCATGTGCGTTCTGCTTAAGGCGCGCGGTCGCGTCAGTCATGCGGCCGCGTCGCTGCTTCTTCGCGCTTGGCACGCGATCGCATCGTCCATGCGATCGCGGGTATGCCAGTTTCTTCAAAGACTCCGTTTTGTGCTTTCCTTCAAAGACTCCGTTTTATGCGATCGCGTTGATGCCAGTTACTCAACACACTGATCACGGCATCGAATGGAAATAAAGGTAATTAAAATAATTAATTTTAAAGTATAGAAAACATGTTTTTCACATACATCACATAATAAGGAAGGAGAAGTAAAACCATGCAATTGATATGAATAAGTGGGTAGAGGATTGAATAAATCACTCAAATTAAGCACAAAATATATTATAAAATATGGGTTTATCAGCGCAACTCTCGGGTCCTTGGCTGGGAGGTGGAAATCTGGTATCCACGCGTACGCGTGCATGGTGTGTGTGCGTGGATGGGCGAGAATGCTTGGGGCACGTGTATGCGTGAGGTCCGCGTAAGCATGGGTTAGTGCCCTATTTTTTCAAAAAATTTCTATGTTTTTGCACCAATCCAAGCATTACAAACCTACAAACAGCTACCAAAACACCATAAAACCTTATTTAAATACTAAACTACGCAACAAATCAATCAAAACATGAAATTAAACTAACTACCAATATTTACAAAAGAGAAAAAGAAAAGATTTTACCATGGTGGGGTGTCTCCCACCTAGCACTTTTAGTTTAAGTCCTTAAGTTGGACATTTGGGAGACTCCTTGTCAAGGTGGCTTGTGCTTGAAGCTATCATTGAACATCCACCAATGCTTGAGTCTCCAATAAGCTCCATTCTCCAACTTTAATATCTTCAAGCTTTGATGGAGTTCTTCACAAACCATGAGCTCCCAAAGTTGATTTTCCTTGCGCGATCTGGGATCCCACACTTTATTTTGACACCCATCTTCAAGTTGATCATCATTATTCTAACCAGATGGCAAGCAAGATGAATTCTCAATAGAATGACCAAGCAGCCTTCTAGACCCAAGCACTCTAGTTCTATACCAACCATGGCTATTCAACTTTGAGCATGCAACCATCATGAACTTAGAGTGACGTTTCCAACCACTACACAACTCTCTCCTACTCTTAGCTCCACAAAGAGCTCTAAGTTGACCATCATTTTCAATCAAACCATAGTCAAGTGAGAAAGTGAAGCTTAAGGGTAAGAATTTTACCCACTTGAATGTTGTGTTGGATGGTGCTTTAGGAGGGAGAACCACCCCACACTTGGACAATGCGAGGTCTACTCATTTAGGCTCTTCCTTAGTTATTTCCACCTCTTGACAACTTCTTTCAATTTCTTCTTGCTTGTCAACTTCTTCCAATTCCTCCTCATCGTCGATCGAGTCAAGCTTTGGAGGTTGTGTGAAGTCCACTTTAATATTAGCTTCACATTCGATGGAAGAGTTTTCAACAAAGTCACCAATATCGTTTGGCGTTTAGTTGTCTTCCATAGCTTCAATTCCATATTCCATGGGAGAGGATTCAATTTTGGATAAAAAGTCATTGATGATTGAATCTATCTCTTGATCAACCTCTTCATATTCTTTAATTTTGATATACTCCGGAGGTTGTTGAGAATCCCATGGTGGTTCCGCATCTCCTAAATCTTTAACCACATCTTCCTTTTCTTCAACGATCATGGGTTTCTCCAATGGTTCCAATACAAAACCCAACTCCTCCTTCTTCACCGGATTTTTCAATCTCATCATCATGCTTTGCTCTTCTTTTGATCATCCACATTTGGTCATGGGAGCACTGGTGCACGAAATTGTGATCTCTTGTAATGGCTCCAAAAACTTGGTGCTCTAATCTCAATTCATAATTTGTCACAACTTCGATACAACTAACCAGCAAGTGCACTGGGTCGTCCAAGTAATACCTTACGTGAGAAAGGGTCGAATCCCACGGAGATTGTTGGTATAAAGCAAGCTATGGTCACCTTGTAAATCTCAGTCAAGCAGATATAAAATAGTTATGTAGTTTTCGAAATCTAGTAATAAAAGAAGGATAGAAATACTTATGTAAATCATTGGTGAGAATTTCAAATAAGCGTATGGAGATGCTTTCGTTCCTCTGAACCTCCGCTTTCCCGCTGTCTTCATCCAATCAGTCTTACTCCTTTCCATGGCAAGCTTTATGCAAGGGCATCACCGTTGTCAGTGGCTACAATCCCCTCCTCTTGTGAAAATGGTCCAAATGCTCTGTCACGGCACGGCTAATCATTTGAGGTTCTCGATCATACTAGAATAGGATTTACTATCTTTTTGCGTCTGTCACTACGCCCAGCACTCGCGAGTTTGAAGTACGTCACAGCCATCCCTTCCCGGATCCTACTCGGAATACCACAGACAAGGTTTAGACTTTCCGGACCTCAGGAATGGCCATCCATGGGTTCTAACTTATACCACGAAGATCCTGATTAAGAGATCCAAGAGATATTCATTCTAGCTTGTTTGCATGTAGAACGGAAGTGTTTGTCAGGCACGCGTTTGTAAGGGAGAATGATGATGAGCGTCACATAATCATCATATTCATCATGTTCTTGGGTGCGAATGGATATCTTAGAAGCGGAACAAGTTGAATTGAATAGAAAGACAGTAGTACTTTGCATTAATCTTTGAGGAACAGCAGAGCTCCACACCTTAATCTATGGAGTGTAGAAACTCTACCTTTGAAAATATATAAGTGATAATGGAGTTCATTGGTCTCGGCCCCAGAGGGGAACCGGAGTAACCAAGAGTGCGAATACAATGATAAAAAGTTCTATTTATAATAAACTAGTCACTAGGGTTTACAGAAGTAAGTAATTGATGCACAAATCTACTTCCGGGGCCCACTTGGTGTGTGCTTGGGCTGAGCTTGAAGTCTACACGTGGAGAGGTCATTCTTGGAGTTGAACGCCAGCTTTTGTGCCATTTTGGAAGTTGAACTCCTCTTTGCAACTTGTTTCTGGCGTTGGACGCCAGAATTGGGCAGAGAGCTGGCGTTGAACGCCAGTTTTCGTCCTCTAAACTCGGGCAAAGTATGGACTATTATATATTTCTGGAAAGCTCTGGATGTCTACTTTCCAATTCAATTGGAAGTGTGCCATTTTGAGTTCTGTAGCTCCAGAAAATCCATTTTGAGTGCAGGTAGGTCAAAATCCAACAGCATCAGCAGTCCTTCTTCAACCTCTGAATCTGATTTTTGCTCAAGTCCCTCAATTTCAGCCAGAAAATATCTGAAATCACAGAAAAGCACACAAACTCATAGTAAAGTCCAGAAATGTGAATTTAACATAAAAACTAATGAAAACATCCCTAAAAGTAACTAGATCCTACTAAAAACATACTAAAAACAATGCCAAAAAGCGTATAAATTATCCGCTCATCACAACACCAAACTTAAATTGTTGCTTGTCCCCAAGCAACTGAAAATCAAATATGATAAAAAGAAGAGAATATACTATAAATTCCAAACTATCAATGAAACATAGCTCCAATCA
>NC_029789.2:89687105-89689818 GCF_000816755.2 Arachis ipaensis
GCCACATGCACATGGTTAGGGACAGCTTGGTTTAGCTGCTTAGGCCAGGATTTTATTCCTTTAGGTCCTCCTATCCATTGATGCTCAAAGCCTTGGGATCCTTTTTATTGCCTTTGCCTTTTGGTTTTAAGGGTTATTGGCTTTTTTCTCTTGCCTCTTGGTTTTAAGAGCTTTTGGCTTTTTCTGCTTTCTTTTTCTTTCTATTTTTTTTTCGCCTAGATTTTTTTTCTGCAAGCTTTGTTCTTTGCTGCTTTTTCTTGCTTCAAGAATCATTTTTATGATTTTTCAGATTATCAAATAACATGTCTCCTTGTCATCATTCTTTCAAGAGCCAACATATTTAACATTCTTAAACAACAACTTCAAAAGACATATGCACTGTTCAAGCATTCATTCAGAAAACAAGAAGCATTGTCACCACATCAATATAATTAAACTAAGTTCAAGGATAAATTCAAAACTCATGTACTTCTTGTTCTTTTGAATTAAAACATTTTTCATTTAAGAGAGGTGATAGATTCATAGGACATTCATAACTTTAATACAAAGTTACTAACTACTAATAATCATGTAATGAAGACACAAACATGGATAAGCACTTAACATAGAAAACGAAAAACAGAAGAAATAAGAACAAGGAATGAATCCACCTTAGTGATGGTGACGTTTCCTTCTTGAGGAACCAATGATATCCTTGAGCTCTTCTATGTCTCTTCCTTATCTTTGTTGCTCCTCCCTCATTGCTTTTTGATCTTCTCTTATTTCATGAAGGATGATGGAGTGCTCTTGATGTTCCACCCTTAGTTGTCCCATGTTGGAACTTAATTCTCCTAGGGAGGTGTTGATTTGCTCCCAATAGTTCTGTGGAGGGAAGTGCATCCCTTGAGGAATCTCAGGGATTTCTTGATGATGAGCTTCCTGCGCCTCTTGAGCTCCATGAATGGGCTCTCTTGCTTGCTCCATCTTTTTCTTAGTGATGGGCTTGTCCTCTTTAATGAGGATATCTCCCACTATGTAAATCCCAGCCGAATTACATTGGTGGCAAATGAGGTGAGGAAAGGCTAACCTTGCCATAGTGGAGGACTTGTCAGCCACCTTGTAGAGTTCTTGAGGTATAATCTCATGAACTTCCACCTCTTCTCCAATCATGATGCTATGGATCATGATGGCCCGATCTATAGTAACTTCAGACCGGTTGCTAGTGGGAATGATTGAGCATTGAATAAACTCCAACCATCCTCTAGCTACAGGCTTAAGGTCCAGTCTTCTTAGTTGAACCGGTTTGCCTTTTGAGTCACTCTTCCATTGAGCTCCTTCTACACATATGTCCATGAGGACTTGGTCCAACCTTTGATCAAAGTTGACTCTCCTTGTGTAGGGGCGTGCGTTCTCTTCCATGTTTGGCAAGTTGAACGCCAACCTCACATTTTCCGGACTAAAATCTAAGTATTTCCCCCGAACTATGGTGAGATAATTCTTTGGGTTCGGGTTCTTACTTGGATCATGGTTCCTAGTGATCCATGCATTAGCATAGAACTCTTGAACCATTAGGATGCCGACTTGTTGGATTGGGTTTGTTAGAACTTCCCAACCTCTTCTTTGAATTTCATGTCGGATCTCCGGATACTCATTTCTCTTGAGTTTAAAAGGGACCTTGGGGATCACCTTCTTCTTGGCCACAACATCATAGAAGTGGTCTTGATGAGCTTCGGAGATGAATCTTTCCATCTCCCATGACTCGGAGGTGGAAGCTTTTGTCTTCCCTTTCCCTTTTCTAGAGGATTCTCCGGTCTTAGGTGCCATCAATGGTAATGGAAAAACAAAAAGCTTATGCTTTTACCACACCAAACTTAGAATTTTGCTCGCCCTCGAGCAAGAGAAGAAAGAATAGATGAAGAAAAAGAAGAAAATATGGAAAGGAGGGGGGAGGTGTGTTTCGGCCAAGAAGAGAAAGAGAGGGTTGTGTTGTGTGAAAATGAGAAAGAATGGAAGGCTTTATATAGGGAAGGGAGGGGGGTAAGTTTCGGCCATATAGGGTGGGTTTGGGTGGGAAATTGATTTTGAATTTTTGAAGGTAAGTGGAGTTTATGTGGTAGGTTTATGGGGAAGAGTGGATGGATGTGAGTGGTGGTGAGGTGATGGAGAAGAGAGATTGAGGTGATTGGTGAAGGGTTTTGGGGAAGAGTGTTTATGGGATTGTGTGAAAGAGGGGTGAGAAGAAGTGAGTGGAGGTAGGTGGGGATCCTGTGGGGTCCACAGATCCTGAGGTGTTTAAGGATTTACAACCTTGCACCAAATTGGGCATGCAAAATGCCCTTGCACACAACTCTGGGCGTTCAGCACCAGGTTGGTGCCCATTTTGGGCGTTCAACGCCCATTTGTTACCCATTTCTGGCGTTGAACGCCAGAACCATGCTTGTTCTGGGTGTTCAGTACCAGCTCTTCTCCAGGGTGCATTTCTGGCGTTCAAACGCCCAGATGCTGCCCATTTCTGGCGTTCAGCGCCAGAACCATGCTCTGTTCTGGCGTTGAACGCCCAAAACATGCTTCTTACTGGCGTTTAAACGCCAGTAAGGTCTTCCTCCAGGGTGTGATTTTTCTTCTGCTGTTTTTTATTCCGTTTTCAATTTTTATATTTATTTTGTGACTCCACATGATCATGAACCTATAAAGACATATAACTAAGAAAAATATAGTTAGATAAATAAACATT
>NC_029789.2:89689895-89698888 GCF_000816755.2 Arachis ipaensis
CACTAACACGTCCTCTACTTGTCCATAAGCCTGTTTTCTTGAATTGTCTGCCATCTCTAATGAGATTTTAGCAGCTTGCACCCCATAGATTCCCAGTTTCTCTATTACAGAGAGGGGCATGAGGTTTATCCCTGAACCAAGGTCACATAGAGCCTTGAAGATCATGATGCCTATGGTACAAGGTATTCTGAACTTTTCAAGATCCTGTCTCTTCTGAGGCAATGTCAGTTGATCCAGATCACTTAGTTCATTGGTGAACAAGGGAGGTTCATCTTCCCAAGTATCAATGCCAAATAATTTGGCATTTAGCTGCATGATTGCACCAAGGAACTTGGCAGCTTGCTCTTCAGTAACACCCTCATTCTCTTCAGAAGAGGAATACTCATCAGAACTCATGAATGGCATAAGGAGGTTTAATGGAATCTCTATGGTCTCTAGATGAGCCTCAGAGTCCTTTAGTTCCTCAGAGGGAAGCTCCTTATTGATCACTGGACGTCCCAGGAGGTCTTCCTCCTTGGGATTCACGTCCTCTCCTTTCCTTACAGGTTCGGCCATGGTGCTTATGTCAATGGCCTTGCACTCTCCTTTTGGATTCTCTTCTGTATTGCTTGGGAGAGTACTAGGAGGGATTTCAGTGATTCTTTTACTCAGCTGGCCTTCTTGTGCTTCCAAATTTCTAATGGAAGACCTTGTTTCATTCATGAAACTTACAGTGGCCTTGGATAGATCAGAGACTAAGTTTGCTAAATTAGAGGTATTTTGTTCAGAGTTCTCTGTCTGTTGCTGAGTGGATGATGGAAAAGGTTTATTATTGTTAAACCTGTTTCTTCCACCATTATTAAAGCCTTGTTGAGGCTTTTGATCCTTCCATGAGAGATTTGGGTGATTCCTCCATGATGGATTGTAGGTGTTTCCATATGGTTCACCCATGTATTTTAATTCTGCTATTGCAGGGTTTTCAGGATCATAAGCTTCTTCCTCAGAAGATGCCTCTTGAGTACTGTTGGATGCAGCTTGCATTCCATTCAGACTCTGAGAAATCATATTGACTTGCTGAGTCAATATTTTGTTCTGAGCCAATATGGCATTCAGAGTATCAACTTCAAGAACTCCCTTCTTCTGAGGCGTCCTGTTACTCACAGGATTCCTCTCAGAAGTGTACATGAACTGGTTATTAGCAACCATGTCAATGAGTTCTTGAGCTTCTGCAGGCGTTTTCTTTAGGTGAATGGATCCACCTGCAGAAGTATCCAATGACATCTTTGATAGCTCAGATAAACCATCATAGAATATATCCAGGATGGTCCATTCTGAAAGCATGTCAGAAGGACACTTTTTGGTCAGCTGTTTGTATCTTTCCCAAGCTTCATAGAGGGATTCACCTTCTTTTTGTTTGAAGGTTTGAACATCCACTCTAAGCTTGCTCAGCTTTTGAGGAGGAAAGAACTTGGCTAAGAAAGCCATGACCAGCTTATCCCAAGAGTTCAGGCTATCTCTGGTTTGAGAGTCCAACCACACTCTAGCTCTGTCTCTTACAGCAAAAGGGAAAAGCATGAGACTGTAGACTTCAGGATCTACTCCATTAGTCTTAACAGTATCACATATCTGCAAGAATTCAGTTAAGAACTGAAAAGGATCTTCAGATGGAAGTCCATGAAACTTGCAGTTCTGTTGCATCAGAGAAACTAATTGAGGTTTCAGCTCAAAATTGTTTGCTCCAATGGCAGGAATGGAGATGCTTCTTCCATGTAAATTGGAATTAGGTGCAGTAAAGTCACCAAGCATCCTCCTTGCATTATTATTATTTTCGGCTGCCATCTCCTCTTCCTGTTCGAAAATTTCTGACAGGTGCTTGCTGGATAGTTGTAATTTAGCTTCTCTTAGTTTCCTCTTCAGAGTCCTTTCAGGTTCTGGATCTGCTTCAACAAGGATGTTCTTGTCCTTGCTCCTGCTCATATGACAAAGAAGAGGGCACAGAAAAATAATAATAATAGGGATCCTTTTTATCCACGTATAGAGGTTCCCTTTAGGTGAGTGGAGGAAAAGGAGAAGAAAAGAGAGAGAGAGAATTTTCCAAAATTGTTTTTGAAAAATGGTTAGTGATTTTCGAAAATAGTTTTTGAAAAAGGTTAGTGATTTTTTTTCGAAAATTAAAATAAAAAAAGTTAAAATAATTAGTTAATTAAAAAGAATTTTTGAAAAAGAGGGAAGATATTTTTGAAAATTAGAGAGAGAGAGTTAGTTAGGTGGTTTTGAAAAAGATAGGAAACAAACAAAAAGTTAGTTAGTTAGTTGAAACAAATTTTGAAAATCAATTTTGAAAAGATAAGAAGTTAGGAAGTTAGAAAAGATATTTTGAAATCAAATTTTGAAAAAGATAAGATAAAGAGATATTTTGAAATCAAATTTTTTTGAAAAAGATAGAAAGATATGATTGAAATTAGTTTTGGAAAAAGATTTGATTTTTAAAATCACAATTAATGACTTGATTCACAAGAAATCACAAGATATGATTCTAGAACTTAAAGTTTGAATCTTTCTTAACAAGTAAGTAACAAACTTGAAATTTTTGAATCAAAACATTAATTGATTATGTTATTTTCGAAAATTATGTGGTAAAGATAAGAAAAAGATTTTTGAAAAATATTTTTATAATTTTCGAAAATAACTAAGAAAAATGAAAAAGATTTGATTTTTGAAAAAGATTTTGAAAAAGATGAGATTTTTAAATTGAAAATCTGATTTGACTCATAAAAACAACTAGATTTTAAAAATTTTTGAAAAAGTCAAATCTAATTTTCGAATTTATGAGAGAGAAAAAGGGAAAGATATTTTTTGGATTTTTTTGAATTTTTATGATGAGAGAGAAAAACGTGAAAGTTATGCAATGCATGAAAATTTTGGATCAAAACAATGAATGCATGCAAGAATGCTATGAATGTCAAGATGAACACCAAGAACACTTTGAAGATCATGATGAATATCAAGAACATATTTTTGAAAAATTTTTAATGCAAGAAAACATGCAAGACACCAAACTTAGAAATCTTTGATGCTTAGACTCTATGGATGCAAGAATGCATATGAAAAACAAGAAAAGACACAAAACAAGAAAAGACACAAAACAAGAAATCATCAAGATCAAACAAGAAGACTCACCAAGAACAACTTCAAGATCATGAAGAACACCATGAATGCATGAATTTTCGAAAAATTCAAGATGGATATGCAATTGACACCAAACTTATAACTTGACTCAAGACTCAAACAAGAAACATGAAATATTTTTTATTTTTATGATTTTATGATTTTTTTGTATTTTCTTTTAATTTTTTTTTTGAAAATCATTTTGAAAAAGAGAATTAAGGATTCCAAAATTTTTAATATGAATTCCAGGAATCTTATGCTCTTTAGTCTAAAGCTCCAATCAAGGGGTCAGGCATGACTTAATAGCCAGCCAAACTTTAGTATGTAACTCAGACATGACACGCCTAGCATGCCCTATCCAAAAGAATTAGACATGGCTTTACAGCCAGCCAGGCTTCAGCATGCTTCATGAAACGCTAGAATTCATTCTTAAAAATTCTGAAGAAAAATATAATTTTTTTTTTAAAAAAACATTTTTATTTTAAATTTTTTTTCGAAAACAAAGAAAAAATTTTTGAAAGATTTTTGAAAAATTTTTGAAAAGAAAACGAAAAGAAAGTTACCTAATCTGAGCAACAAGATGAACCGTCAGTTGTCCAAACTCGAACAATCCCCGGCAACGGCACCAAAAACTTGGTGCATGAAATTGTGATCTCTTGTAATGGCTCCAAAAACTTGGTGCTCTAATCTCAATTCATAATTTGTCACAACTTCGATACAACTAACCAGCAAGTGCACTGGGTCGTCCAAGTAATACCTTACGTGAGTAAGGGTCGAATCCCACGGAGATTGTTGGTATGAAGCAAGCTATGGTCACCTTGTAAATCTCAGTCAAGCGGATATAAAATAGTTATGTAGTTTTCGAAATCTAGTAATAAAAGAAGGATAGAAATACTTATGTAAATCATTGGTGAGAATTTCAGATAAGCGTATGGAGATGCATTCGTTCCTCTGAACCTCCGCTTTCCCGCTGTCTTCATCCAATCAGTCTTACTCCTTTCCATGGCAAGCTTTATGCAAGGGCATCACCGTTGTCAGTGGCTAGAATCCCCTCCTCTTGTGAAAATGGTCCAAATGCTCTATCACGGAACGGTTAATCATTTGAGGTTCTCGATCATACTAGAATAGGATTTACTATCCTTTTGCGTCTGTCACTACGCCCAGCACTCGCGAGTTTGAAGTACGTCACAGCCATCCCTTCCCAGATCCTACTCGGAATACCACAGACAAGGTTTAGACTTTCCGGACCTCAGGAATGGCCATCGATGGGTTGTAACTTATACCACGAAGATCCTGATTAAGAGATCCAAGAGATATTCATTCTAGCTTGTTTGCATGTAGAACGGAAGTGTTTGTCAGGCACGCGTTCGTAAGGGAGAATGATGATGAGCGTCACATAATCATCATATTCATCATGTTCTTGGGTGCGAATGGATATCTTAGAAGCGGAATATGTTGAATTAAATAGAAAGACAGTAGTACTTTGCATTAATCTTTGAGGAACAGCAGAGCTCCACACCTTAATCTATGGAGTGTAGAAACTCTACCGTTGAAAATACATAAGTGATAATGGAGTTCATTGATCTCGGCCCCAGAGGGGAACCGGAGTAACCAAGACTGCGAATACAATGATAAAAAGTTCTATTTATAATAAACTAGTCACTAGGGTTTACAGAAGTAAGTAATTGATGCACAAATCCACTTCCGGGGCCCACTTGGTGTGTGCTTGGGCTGAGCTTGAAGTCTACACGTGGAGAGGTCATTCTTGGAGTTGAACGCCAGCTTTTGTGCCATTTTGGGCGTTGAACTCCTCTTTGCAAGTTGTTTCTGGCGCTGGACGCCAGAATTGGGCAGAGAGCTGGCGTTGAACGCCAGTTTGCCTCATCTAAACTCGGGCAAGGTATGGACTATTATATATTGCTGGAAAGCCCTGGATGTCTACTTTCCAATCAATTGGAAGCGCGCCACTTTGAGTTCTGTAGCTCCAGAAAATCCATTTTGAGTGCAGGGAGGTCAGAATCCAACAGCATCAGCAGTCCTTCTTCAACCTCTGAATCTGATTTTTGCTCAAGTCCCTCAATTTCAGCCAGAAAATACCTGAAATCACAGAAAAGCACACAAACTCATAGTAAAGTCTAGAAATGTGAATTTAACATAAAAAATAATGAAAACATCCCTAAAAGTAACTAGATCCTACTAAATACATACTAAAAATAATGCCAAAAAGCGTATAAATTATCCGCTCATCAAGCACCTTGAGTGTTCAAACATTGGTAGGCCAAAGTGTGCACTACCTTGATCAAGTTGGTCACAAACTCTAGGGTGTTTCTTTGCATATCCGCTTTTCCTTGAAGTAGCAAGGTGAGAGAATCATCTATTGGAGCATGGGGTGGAGAAGAGGGTTCATCATTTTGGAGAAAGGGTTCATGGTAGGAAGGTGGTTCTACTTGAGAAGGGTATGGAGATTGTATGTGTTGAGGTGGTTCTTGGTAGTAATCGTGATAGGGTTATGGTGGTTCTAAAGGTTCTTGCTCATAATGGTCATAAGGATATCGTATGGGTGATTGGTTCATATGATGGATAAGGGTCATATGGAGGTACTTGGTATAGAAAGGCTTGTGAGTATGGTTGAGATCCATGTTGAGGATAGGATTCATAGGCATATGATGGTGGTTGTTGATTGTCACAAAAAGATTCACTATAGCCATTGAATTGACATGTATTAAGATGGTGATTGTACCTATAAGTATCCGGAGGTTGTTGCCAATAGGAGTGATCAATTCCTTGAGACTCCTCCCATCTTTTTTGGTTCCATCCTTGACACATGTGGTCATTAAAGTTCACATTTCCTACAACACAATTAGAACCAAACTCATAACCAAAAGGGTGAGAATTCATAGTGGAAGCAAAACAAACTAACTAGGTTCTAAAGCTAACAAGAACTAACAAACAAGTGAAAGACAAACGTATTTACAATATTCACATATATATAATAACCAATAACAAGGCACACAATTGCAATTTTCCGACAACGGCGCCATTTTGATGATTGGATTTTTGTGGGGTTTAGAATTTCACAAATGAATTCTCATCGAAGTATAGTTTCTAAACCAACAATAATCCTTTCATGCAAAAATTTGTTTGTCACAAGTACAAACCCCTAATGAATCTAATAACCGAAGTATTTAAACCTCGAGTCGTCTCTCAAAGGAATTGCAGGGTAGTATTCTTGTTATTGGCTATGGACATGTATATTTTGGGGTTTTGAATAGGGAACAAGAAAAGTAGATGATAAAGGAAATAAAATGACAAAAAGTTCTTGGCAAGGTTTGGTGGTCAAGGATCTCTATCCTTATCACTAACCACAATATGATAATTGCAAGGATCAATCCCACTAAGTCATCCTCTAACAAGTAAAGGAAAGTCAAATGAGCTATATCAATCCAAGTCCATAGGTCCTAGCTATTCACTAATTGAATTAATGAGAGCTAGAGTCAATGGCTACCAACTATCAATCACTTGGACATTAGCAACTCAAGAATTCCTAAGTTACCTTCCCAAGCCAAGAGTGTAAAATTTTACTCTAACATCCTCTCAAGCATTTTGACAAACACTTGGAAGGTATAAAAGGAAAGCATAGTAAATTGACAATTTATTGCAAAGAATTAACAACAACAATCAAAAAGAACATTATTGACGTGAATTACCTCAAATTGAATTGAAGGAAAATAAAAGTAACAAGAGTAGATCAACAACAAAGTATGGAAATAAAATGGAAGAAATTACAATAAAAGAATAGAAGAATAAGATGTAACAACAAAGAATTGAAAGGTAGAAGTAGATGAAAACATGAATTAAAACCTAGATCTAAGATTATTGACCTAAACCTAATCCTAATCCTAGAGAGAAATGAGAGCTTCTCTCTCTAAAACCAACACTAAAACTAGATCTAAACTTCCTAATGATTCATGATGCATTCCCCTTCAATCCTTGGTCTTTTTAAGTGTTTTGGCACCAAAGTTGGTTTAGATTGGGCCACACAGCCTCTGTGAATTCGCTGGGCACGTTTTCACTTAAAAATCACGTGCCAGTACCGATGCGTACGCGTACAGCATGCGTGCGCGTCCATGGGGCTTTTATGATCCACGCGTGCGTGTCTGTTGCGTGTGTGCGTGGATGAGCGCAACCAAATCTTTTGTTTTTCCATGTGTTATCCACTTTGCATGCTTTTCTCTTCACTCCTTTGATCCATTCCTAGCCCTTTTCAACCTGAAATCACTTAACAAACAAATCAAGACATCTAGTGGAATCAAAGGTGAATTAAAATCATCAAATTAAAGGTCTAAAAGCATGTTTTCATATTTAAGTACAAATTGAGGGAGAATCACGAAACCATGATATTTCATTGAATAAATGTGAGAAAAGGTTGATAAAATACTTTAAATTCAACATAAGATAAACCCTAAAAATGGGGTTTATCATTAACCATGAGGATGCTTGAATGAAAAGATACTTGTGAATTTAATGGGATTCTTGACTCTTTATTAGTTTCTATATTATTTTAAATCGTAATAAATACTTTCTGGGATATTTAGAAATTTGTCACCTACTCAGCATCTTAAATGTTTAGCTTTACTAAGAGTATAAAGTATTTAGTTGTTTTCAATGTGGTAGAGCATTAAAAGTTTAATGGAAGAATCTTATCTTAATGGATTCTTTAGCAATGTTTTGAAAACCAGATTAGACCGGTCATTCGAACTGGTCTAGCACAAAACCGGTGAAAAAAATGGTCCGGTCTGCTTCTAATAACCGTCTCTTCGGTCAGGCATCGGTTGACTATCTACAACTCAACGTTATCTGGGACAAAGTCCAGATATAGTTTTTCCAACTGTGTACATTTTGCATGCGTGTCTAATGGATAAAGACACATACAATCTGATAACTAGCAATCGTCGTAGAGCTTGACACTATAGTATGCTAACAGTTGGAGAAACAAAAGTTATATTATAGATAGATGTCTCCACTTCACTACACTGAGCAAGTGGGACCGAACCACAACCTTTGCTAGACATATATTCTGAAAGAATGTATACTCTGAATCATACAGTATCTAACCCTTTCTTTCGATATTAAACTTTTAATACATTATTTCATTCTTAGTGTGCGACCCTTTTTTCTGTTATCTCTTGATAATTTTGGTTTTGCCCTTCTCTTGTTTTATAGTATATTCTCATTCTAAATCTTTTCTAAGGTGACTTTTTGTCCTTAATCTTTTAGTAAATTATCATTATTTTCTTTAATATTTTCTTAAAAGACTTTTAAGTTATCTTTTTTCATAATTATCCTTTTGTCCTTAGGTTTTTATTTATAATTATTTTTATATCTTTAATTCTTTTTCAAGAGACTTTGAAGTTCTATTTGTTCATAATTATTTTTTTACCCTTGTTATTTTAAGATATGAACATTTTACCTTTTATCTTTTATTTTACCATATTAGCTTCATATTTATTCTTTAAGGACAATTTTGTTCTTAATATTCACTCTTTTACTATTTTAACCTTGTATTTTACTAAAATATCTATTTTACCCCTAAGTTATATAATTACTATTTTATATAACTATTTACCAAAATAACTATTTTACCCTTAGATTACTTAGTTAACCATTTTTAACCTTAACTTTTATTAAAATGACCAAATTATCCCTTATACATCTAAATTTACTATTTTATCTTCAATCTTTTAATTAGTGATTATTTTATTCTTAGTTATCCTAATTTACCGTTTCACTCCTAATCTTTTATACTTGTCTTAATATTTTATTATATTTATATTTTTACTCCTATC
>NC_029789.2:89698949-89702679 GCF_000816755.2 Arachis ipaensis
TATAATTATATTTTTATTTCTAATACTTCTAAGTTCATATTTTTAAACCTAATCATTTATCATTTATGTTTTATCCTTTTTTTTTACTAAATTACATATTAGCCAAGTTTAATGCATCATATATTTTTCATAGATATCAACTTTTTGTTTATGATTCTCTTAGGCTCTTTTAACTATTTTTCTTCCAATCTTTAAATCTTTTACTTAATTAACCTTATTAATAATTACTTTGAGTTCTTAGTATTTCATATTCATCATTTAGACTTTTATGATACTTTCAAGTCTTTTTAAGGTTTCTTCTTACAGTCTTTCATTCTTTACATAATTAACTTTAATAACCATCACTTTAAGAGTTATTTTCATGATTTCAAACTTTTATAAAACTATAATTTAGCCCCAAATATTTCTCATATATTAGGCCATCACTTCTTCTTCACAGCAGAACTCTTTTCTCCGAAAATCCCTCTCTTCTAATACTCGCTTCATTCTCTACATGCAACAAAGAGGGTTGAGCTCAATTTAAAGAGTTTGTAACCCTGCTTCGTGGGTGGTAGTACACCTTCGTACTGTTGTACCAGCAAGTGCACTGGGTCGTTCAAGTAATATCCGAGCGAGTCAGGGTCGATCCTACGAGGATTGTGGTTTGAAGTAAGCTATGGTTATCTTACAGGTCTTAGTCAGGAAGATCAGAAGGTTGTTGATAGATAAATATTTATGGGATTATTATAATAGGGTGCTAATACTTTAAGGATAGAGTTGAGAGTTGGAGTTGCTTTGCCTTTCTGAATTAACTCTGGTACTACTGTCTTCTTTGCTTGTGAATGATCTTCTTCTATGGCAAGCTGGATGTGATCAACGCCATGGGCCATGGTCATTGATCTCCTTTGCTACAGATTGAACGCCATTAGCCGTGGTCATCCAATCTGATGAAGGATGAAGCTCTAGCACTTCATTCTCTTGGCGATTCTACTCAAAATGCCACAAATAAGGTCGAATCTTCCGGATCAGAGGATTCTGCTTTTTAGGATTCTAGCCTATACCACGGAGACCCTAATCTCTCCGAAAATCAGCTGAACTGGTGTCTCGAGAAGTTTCCAACGAAATCGTGGATTAATCATCTGAGAGATGTATAAACATAGCTGTTGGCTCGTGCTTTCCAGTCACGTATTCACACGAACCAAGTAGACGCGGGTGTTTGTTAGGAACGTTCATCTTAATGTGATGAACAGAGCTGATTGTCTGTTCATTCTATCCACCACGTTGAATATCGAATATACATCTTAGAAATAAATCAAACACAGATCGAATAAGAAAAGTAATACTTTTATTAATTCATAGAACTCAGCAGGGCTCCTCCCCTCAACCTAGGAGGTTTAGAAATTCATACTGATGTTAAATACAATATAAAACTTGAAAATAGCATAAAGAGGTGATAAAAGGTTTGAATAACATAAATCTAATCCCTTAAATACTAAACAGATGACTAGTAAGGGTAAAACTATCTTTCTAGTGCTAAAATCTATTTCTGGGGCCCACTTGGTGAGTGTTTGGGTTGAGCTTTAATGAGATCCACGTGCTATGGGACTCCTAGGGCATTGAACACTAGCTAGGTGGTCCTCTCTGGGCATTTGGACACTGGACTCTGCTCTGTGGGCGCTGGATGCCTGGAAAAGAGCAGGTAGCTGGCGTTGGATGCCAGTTTTGGACCTTCTAACCCGAAGCAAAGTATGAACTATTTTATATTGCTGGAAAGCTATGGAAGTCAGCTTTTCATAGCCATTGAGAGAGCTTCATTTGGACTTCTGTAGTTCTAGAAAAGCTCTTCCGTATGCAAGGAGGTCAGATCCAGATAGCATCTGCAGTGCTTTCTCTGTCTCTGAATCAGACTTCTGCTGCATCTCTTCAATTTCAACTAGAAAATACCTGAAATTGTACAAAAATATAAAAACTCATAGTAGAATCCAAAAATGTAAATTTAACACTAAAACCTATAAAAACTTAATAAGAACTAAACAAAACACACTAAAAACTATATGAAAATGATGCCAAAAAGCATATAAAATATCCGCTCATCAGTGTGTTCCTAGAGAAAGGAGATGTCCCTACATGCAGACACACCTCCAACATGTCATCCACGTGTTGCAAATGTTGTTGCAATTCCTTGGAAATGTGCAGCGAATCTCTATGAAAGCTGCTTGGAATCTCTGAAAGGCTGATGCAACACGTTCCCTGCGTGTTGCTTTGGTGCTTCCACGTGGCGAGCCTCTACGCTAAATCTCTGAGCAAAGCTGTAAAGAATCTTTGTAAATGGTGAAACACGCCCCCACGTGTTACTCTGGTGATGACACATGTTCCACGCTTTGATGAATCTCTGATGACGCTGTTGTAACACGCCCCTGCGTGTTGTGTTGCACCCACAATCCTGTAAAACACACCAATTTTGAATATTGGGCAAATATATCTCTCTTCTTTTCATATGAAGAATAATTTGCAATCATTGACCATATCAATGATTATATCAATAGTTTAACCATCAATAAAATGAGTTTCTTTCTATTTTTATTTTTAATAAACTTGCTACATTATCCCTGTATTAAATTAAATCCGTATTGATAATAACTGGTATGCGAAATTGTGATCATCAACAATGGTGCCAAAGGACTTGGAGCTCTCAAACGTGAATCAAACTTTGTCACAATTCCGCACAACTAACCAGCAAGTGCACTGGGTCGTCCAAGTAATAAACCTTACGTGAGTAAGGGTCGATCCCACGGAGACTGTCGGCTTAAAGCAAGCTATGGTCACCTTGTAAATCTCAGTCAGGCTAATTCAGATGGTGATGGAGAATTGATAATTAAAAGATAAATAAAACATAAAATAAAGATAGAGATACTTATGTAATTCCTTGGTTGGAATTTCAGATAAGTGTATGAAGAAGCTTTGTTCCTCCTGAACCTCTGCTTTCCTATTGTCTTCTTCCAATCATTCATACTCCTTTCTATGACAAGCTTTATGTTGGGCATCACCATTGTCAATGGCTACTTCCCGTCCTCTCAGTGACAACGTTCCAAATGCGCTGTCACCGCACGGCTAATCATTTGTCAGTTCTCGATCATGCTAGAATAGGATCCATTGATCCTTTTGCGTCTGTCACACGCTCAACAATCGCGAGTTTGAAGCTCGTCACAGTCATCCCTTCTCAGATCCTACTCAGAAGACCACAGACAAGGCTTAGACGTTCCAGATCTCAGGAATGGCCGCCAATAATTCTAGCCTATACCACGAAGGTTCCAATCTTAGATTAGAAACCCAAGAGATACGCATTCAAGCCATTGCTAGTAGAACAGAGGTGGTTGTCAGGCACATGTTCATAGGTGAGAATGATGATGAGTGTCACGGATCATCACATTTATCAAGTTGAAGAACGAATGAATATCTTGGAGAAGAAATAGACTTGAGTTGAATAGAAAAACAATAGTACTTTGTATTAATTCATGAAGAACAGCAGAGCTCCACACCTTAATCTATGGTGTGTAGAAACTCCACCGTTGAAAATACAAAAGTGATAATGGTGTAAGCATGGCCGAATGGCCAGCCTCCAAGGTCTAGGGACTAAATGTCCAAAGAGGAAAATACAATAGTAAAAGGTCCTATTTATAGAGAACTAGGGGCCTAAGGTTACAGAAATTAGTAATTAATGCAGAAATCTTCTTCCGAGCCCACTTGGTGT
>NC_029789.2:89702967-89712199 GCF_000816755.2 Arachis ipaensis
ATCCTTCAATCCCTGTGGGATCGACCTCACTCATGTGAGTTATTATTACTTGATGCGACCCGGTCCACTTGCCGGTGAGTTTTGTGTTGGATCGTTTTCCACACATCAGTCCAAATGCGCTATCACCGCATGACTATTCATCTGTCGGTTCTCACTCATGTTGGAATAGGATCCATTGATCCTTTTGCGTCTGTCACACGTCCAACACTCGCGAGTTTGAAGCTCTTCACAGTCATCCCTTTCCAGATCCTACTCAGAATACCACAGATAAGGTTTAGACATTCTGGATCTCAGGAATGGCCGCCAATAATTCTAGCCTATACCACGAAGGTTCCAATCTTAGATTAGAAACCCAAGAGATACACATTCAAGCTTATTTGCATGTAGAACGGAAGTGGTTGTCAGTCATGCGTTTATAGGTGAGAATGGTGATAAGTGTCACATAATCATCACATTCATCATGTTCTTGTGTGCGAATGAATATCTTAGAACAAGAATACTTTTGAATTGAATAGAAAAACAGTAGTAATTGCATTAATTCAAGAAGAACAGCAGAGCTCGACACCTTAATATAAGGAGTGTAGAAACTCCACCGTTGAAAATACATAAGAACAAAGTCCAGGCATGACCGAATGGCCAGCCCCCTAAACATGATAAAGAGATCAAAAGTGATACAAAAATAGTCTCAAAAATGATCTGAAGATCAAAATACAATAGTGAAAGGTCCTATTTATAATAAACTAGTAGCCAAGGGTTTACAGAAATAAGTAATTAATGCAGAAATCCACTTTCGGGCCCACTTGGTGTGTGCTTGGGCTGAGCATTGAAGCTTCCATGTGTAGAGACTTTTCTTGGAGTTAAACGCCAGCTTTTGTGCCAGTTTGGGCGTTTAACTCCAGCTTTTGTGCCAGTTTTGGAGTTAAACGCCAGAATTCTTGAGCTGCCTTGGAACGCCAGTTTGGGCCACCAAATCCCGGGCAAAGTATGGACTATTATATATTGCAGGAAAGCCTAGGATGTCTACTTTCCAACGCAATTGAGAGCGTGCCAATTGGGCTTCTGTAGCTCCAGAAAATCTACTTGAGTGCAGGGAGGTCAGAATCCAACAGCATCTGCAGTCCTTTTTCAGCCTCTGAATCAGATTTTTGCTCAGGTCCCTCAATTTCAGCCACAAAATACCTGAAATCATAGAAAAATATACAAACTCATAGTAAAGTCCAGAATTTTGATTTTTATTTAAAAACTAATAAAAACATAATAAAAATTAACTAAAACATACTAAAAATAATGCCAAAAAGCGTATAAATTATCCGCTCATCACAACACCAAACTTAAATTGTTGCTTGTCCCCAAGCAACTGAAAATCAAATAGGATAAAAAGAAGAGAATATACAATGAATTCCAAAAACATCTATGAAGATCAGTATTAATTAGATGAGTGAGGCTTTTAGCTTTTTGCTTCTGAACAGTTTTGGCATCTCACTTTATCCCTTGAAGTTTAGACTGATTGTGATGAGCGGATGCTTTATACGCTTTTTGGGGTTAATTTCATGTAGTTTTTAGTATGTTTTAGTTAGTTTTTAGTATATTTTCATTAGTTTTTATGCAAAATTCATATTTCTGGACTTTACTATGATTTTGTGTGTTTTTCTGTAATTTCAGGTATTTTTTGGCTGAAATTGAGGGAGCTGAGCAAAAATCTGATTCAGGCTGAAAAAGTACTGCTGATGTTGTTGGATTCTGACCTCTCTGCACTCGGAATGGATTTTCTGGAGATACAAGAGTCCAATTGGCGCGCTTCCAATTGCATTGGAAAGTAGACATCCAGGGCTTTCCATAAATATATAATAGTCTATACTTTGCTCAAGGATAGACAACGTAAACTGGCGTTCAACGCCAGTTCCATGTTGCAGTCTGGCATTCAGCGCCAGAAACAGGTTACAAATGGGAGTTGAACGCCAGAAACAGGTTTCAACCTGGCATTTAACTCCAGAAACAGCCTAGGCACGTGAGAAGCTTAAGTCCCATCCCCAGCACACACCAAGTGGGCCCCAGAAGTGGATTTCTGCACCATCTATCATAGTTTATTCATTTTTTGTAAACCTAGGTTACTAGTTGAGTATTTAAACAACTTTTAGAGATTTATTTTGGACCTTATGACATTTTTAGATCTGAACTTTGTACTCTTTGACGGCATGAGTCTCTAAACCCCATTGTTAGGGGTGAGGAGCTCTGCTGTGTCTCGATGAATTAATGCAATTACTTCTATTTTCCATTCAAACATGCTTGTTTCTATCTAAGATGTTCATTCGCACTTCAATATGATGGATGTGATGATCCGTGACACTCATCACCATCCTCAATCTATGAACCCGTGCCTGATAACCACCTCCATTCTACATCCGATTGAATGAGTATCTCTTGGATTCCTTAATCAGAATCTTTGTGGTATAAGCTAGAATCCATTGGCAGCATTCTTGAGAATCCGGAAAGTCTAAAACTTGTCTGTGGTATTCCGAGTAGGATTCAGGGATTGAATGACTGTGACGGGCTTCAAACTCACAAGGATTGGGCGTAGTGACAGACGCAAAAGGATCAATGGATCCTATTCCAGCATGAGTGAGAACCAACAGATGATTAGCCGTGCGGTGACAGCGCACCTGGACCATTTTCACTGAGAGGACGGATGGTAGCCAACGGTGATCCACCAACATACAGCTTGCCATAGGAGGAACCTTGCGTGCGTGAAGAGGAGTACAAGAGAAAAGCTGAGATTCAAAAGACAAAGCATCTCCAAAACTCCAACATATTCTCCATTATTGCAGAACAAGTATTTATTTCATGCTCTTTTATTTTTCGCAATTCAAACTGATAAATATAATTGATATCCTGACTAAGAATTACAAAATAACCATAGATTACTTTAAGCCAACAATCTCTGTGGGATTCGACCCTTACTCACGTAAGGTATTACTTGGACGACCCAGTGCACTTGCTAGTTAGTTGTGCGAATTTGTGAGAAATAGTAATATTGACATTGACATATACAAATTCGTGCACCAAGTTTTTGGCGCCGTTACCGGGGATTGTTCGAGTTTGGACAACTGACGGTTTATTTTGTTGCTTAGATTAGGAAAAATATTTCTTTTTGGTTTAGAGTCTTTTATTATTGTTTTTGGTTGAAATTTCTTTTTTTAAAATCCTTATTTTCTCTTTTTTAATTTTTCGAAAATTTTATAAACTGATAATTGAGTTTTTCTGTTTGAGTTTAGTTTCATGTTTTATGTTTGGTGTCAATTGCATGTTTTTATTTTCTTTTAAATTTTCGAAATTGTGTTCATTGTTCTTTCTTAATCTTCAAGTTGTTCTTGTTTATTTTCCTTGTTTGATCTTTAGTTTTTCTTGTTTTGTGATTTTCTTGTTTTTCTTGTGCATTTTCGAATTATTAGTATCTAAAAAAATATATATATCTTTTTTTATTTATTAAATACCTTCTTAAAACACTTTAAATTTATAGCTCAATTGGCTAGAGCGTGATGCTTATGTTCTTGGTAATTGGCTATCTTCTTTTTAAAAACTTTTTCAAAATTAATTTTTCTTTGAATAAATCTTGTGCCAAACTTTAAGTTTGATGTTTTCTTGTTGATTTTTCTTTAGTTTTCGAAAATTTTGTTTTGGTTTTCTAAAAATTTTAAGTTTGGTGTTCTATCTTCATGTTCTTGTTGTTCTTGTGAGTCTTCAAAGTGTTCTTGAGTCTTCCTTGTGTTTTGATCTTAAAATTTTTAAGTTTGGTGTTCCTTGGTGTTTCCCTCCAAAATTTTCGAAAATAAGGAGCATTAGATCTAAAAATTTTAAGTTTTGTGCCTTTTTATTGTTTTTCCCTTTCCTCATTGAATTCAAAAATATCTTTTTCCTTTATTTTAATTGATTTTTCGAATTTTCCTTTTAAAAATTCAGATTTTATTTTAAAATTTTTTATTTTATCTTATCTTAGTTTTAAAATTTCAAAATTCAAATCTTTATCAAAAATCATATCCAAAATATTTCAAATCTTCTTAATTAAGTAATTATTTTAGTCTTAAATTTTTTGTTCTTAATTTTTGAATTCTATATTTAGTTTCAAACTATTTTATTCTCATTTCTTTTATTATTTATTCGTTCCCCTTTTACAAAAGAAAAAAAATAAAAATATATTCTATTTGCTATTCATATCAATTCCCTTCTCTCCATCATGGATCTAAGTGGAATTGAACAATCCAGAAGGACTCTGGAGTCATATGCCAACCCCACTACTGCTTCATATGGGAGTAGTATCTGTATACCCTCCATTGGAGTTAGTAGCTTTGAGTTGAATCTTCAGCTCATTATCATGGTGCAGCAAAGTTGCCAGTATTCTGGTCTTCCTCAGGAAGAACCTATAGAGTTTCTGGCACAGTTTTTACAGGTTGCTGACACAGTACATGATAAGGAAGTAGATCAGGATGTCTACAGATTATTACGGTTTTTATTTGCTGTAAAAGACTAAGCTAAGAGGTGGTTAAATAACCAACCTAAGGCTAGCATAAGGACATGGAAACAGCTGTCAGAAAAATTCCTGAATCAATACTTCCCTCTAAAACAGATGACACAGCTAAGGCTGGACATCCAAGGCTTTAAACAAGGAGATAATGAATCTCTTTATGATGCCTGGGAGAGATACAGAGAGATGCTAAGAAAATGCCCCTCTGAAATGTTTTCAGAATGGGTGTAGTTAGACATCTTCTATTATGGGCTTACAGATGATGAGTATTTTGGTGGAAAAATGAATTTCTCCCAAAACACACAAATCTAACCGGCAAGTGTACCGGGTCGCATCAAGTAATAAAAACTCACGGGAGTAAGGTCGATCCCACAGGGATTGAAGGATTGAGCAATTTTAGCTTAGTGGTTAATTTAGTCAAGCGAATCAAGATTTGGTTGAGTGTTTTGTGATTTGCAGAAATTAAATTGCATGGAATTAAAGAGAACAGGAAATAAATTGCTGAATCTTAAAGAACAAGAAATTAAATGGCAGAAACTTAGAATGCAAGAAATGTAAATTGCGGAATCTTAAAGTGCAAGAAATGTAAATGACTTGAATTGTAAAGGGGATTGGGACTTGGATTTGCAGAAAT
The DNA here is from genome assembly GCF_000816755.2 of Arachis ipaensis. Lineage (NCBI taxonomy): Eukaryota > Viridiplantae > Streptophyta > Magnoliopsida > Fabales > Fabaceae > Arachis > Arachis ipaensis. The sequence goes on from NC_029789.2 coordinate 89,708,121, forward strand.
TAAACAAGGAAAAGTAAATTTGCATCAAGCAGAGAAGTAGAAGAGGGTTTGGGTTAAATCGGATCTTGAAGCAGAAAAGTAAATGAACATGAAAACAGTAAACAGAGAATTAGAAATTGAAAGTTCAGATCTCAGGACCCAGAGACTAGAGAACCGAGTCTAGATTTCAATGCCTTCCTAGATCCAACAAGAACAATTGCAAGGGAATTGTAAATTGCAAGGAAAGTAGATGAAGAGCAATTAACAGAAATTAAATTCAATCAAGCAGTAAATAAAGCAGAGAGATCCAAGGATGAGATTGAAATAGAATTTCTTTAATTCTCCAACCCAAGATCCAAGACAATTGTAATTGAAATTGAAAGCAATAAAACTAAGAGGAAGAGAAGTGAATTCTCCTTCCCCAAGACTAAGAAAGTAAAGATCACTCAATATCCAAAGCTCTCAGTGAGAATGTGTTTTATAATGGGATTTTGGTGAAACACCAAACTTAGAATCTTGCATTCTCCTTTAGATTGTTTTGGTGTGCAACACCAAACTTAGCTTCTTGCATTATAGATAGAACTAATTAATCATTTTATTAAAATAGATATGAAAAGATAGTTACCTCCGGTTGGGTTGCCTCCCAACAAGCGCTCTTTTATTGTCACTAGCTTGACATCCTTCACTCTGTGCTCATGGAAGTTGAGGCTTCTGTTGCCTTAGGTTTCCTCCTCTCGCTATGGGCTTCCTTTCCTCTGTTTCTCTTTCCATAGCCCTCTTACTTTCCTCCATGACTCCCTTCTCTTTTAACACAGTATCCTTTTCATGGCTCTTTGGGTTCAGAGTCCCCTCCTTCTCACTCAATTCAGCAAGGTTTTGAACAAGTTATTCCATCTGCCTTTCAAGTCTTCTGAGTGAAGCCTCCTGGTTCTTGCTTATCATCTCTTGATGTTTCTTTATTTCTTCCCGCTCTATTACCATCATTTCTTGAATTTTTATGGACCTCTCCATCAGCATTTCTAGAATATAGATTCTTTGAAAGGTTGGAAGTGGTTGTGGCTGTGTCAATTATGGTGGTTGATGAAGGTCATTTTGAGCTAATGGTGAGGTAGGACGGGGTTGGAAGTGTGTGTGATTGTTGTTGTGGGGTGTGTTTTAAGTTGGTTTTTGAAGCTGGGATTGTTGCAGTTGAAGTCCCTTGGTTTTTGGTTTTGGTTCTCAACCCCCTAAGCGCTCTTTTATTGTCACTAGCTTGACATCCTTCACTCTGTGTTCATGGAAGTTGAGGCTTCTGTTGCCTTAGGTTTCCTCCTCTCGCTATGGGCTTCCTTCCCTCTATTTTTCTTTCCATAGCCCTCTTACTTTCCTCCATGACTCCCTTCTCTTTTAACACAGCATCCTTTTCATGGCTCTTTGGGTTCAGAGTCCCCTCCTTCTCACTCAATTCAGCAAGGTTTTGAACAAGTTGTTCCATCTGCCTTTCAAGTCTTCTGAGTGAAGCCTCCTGGTTCTTGCTTATCATCTCTTGATGTTTCTTTATTTCTTCCCGCTCTATTACCATCATTTCTTGAATTTTTATGGACCTCTCCATCAGCATTTCTAGAATATAGATTCTTTGAAAGGTAGGAAGTGGTTGTGGCTGTGTCAATTGTGGTGGTTGATGAAGGTCATTTTGAGCTAATGGTGAGGTAGGACGGGGTTGGAAGTGTGTGTGATTGTTGTTGTGGGGGTGTGTTTTAAGTTGGTTTTTGAAGCTGGGATTGTTGCAGTTGAAGTCCCTTGGTTTTTGGTTTTGGTTCTCAACCCCCCTCTTGTGTGAATGGATGCACTTCTGCCTCTGGCTTAACAATTCTTTGTGATGGGTTTAATTTGACTAGGAGCCCATTCATCAGTTCTTCCCATCCGATAATGCTTCCTTGTGGAAAAGCTTCAAGCCATTGGGCAACATCATTCATGGCTATGGATAGTTGCTTCGAACTATGGGTTACATTATCATCCAAGGTGGGGATATTACTCTCATGATTGCTAGAATTTGTTGACTTCCCCTCCATGATCTGCACAGTCACAAAAATTCAAGTGATGATTGAATATTTTCAAACTCAGAATGTGATTCAGAAGGTTAGCTGGCACAAAGTATCAAACAGTTGATGGACTTGGGAGATTAGTGGCAGAAATTGCTTCTCTTGTGTAAGCAAGAGCATTGCATAGAGCCAGAAATTTCCCGGAAAACTTCACTTTGTTGCTAAAGCGAAGTTTCAGTCATCTCAGGTAAAAAATTCAAACAGTTAGTGGGTTAGTCGAAATTAGATAAAAATAAAGAGAAAGTGCTTGATCTAGATTACCACCTCACTTAATCATTGTCAATCTAATCAATCCCCGGCAACGGCGCCAAAAACTTGATGAGTATTTTGGTGGAAAAATGAATTTCTCCCAAAACACACAAATCTAACCGGCAAGTGTATCGGGTCGCATCAAGTAATAAAAACTCACGGGAGTGAGGTCGATCCCACAGGGATTGAAGGATTGAGCACTTTTAGCTTAGTGGTTAATTTAGTCAAGCGAATCAAGATTTGGTTGAGTGTTTTGTGATTTGCAGAAATTAAATTGCATGGAATTAAAGAAAACAGGAAATAAATTGCTGAATCTTAAAGAACAAGAAATTAAATGGCAGAAACTTAGAATGCAAGAAATGTAAATTGCAGAATCTTAAAGTGCAAGAAATGTAAACGGCTGGAATTGTAAAGGGAATTGGGGATTGGATTTAATTATAGTATAAAACCTCATGAAATAGCATGAATTTATACATGGTTGATTAAATCAAAGGAAGCATGAAAATCTACCCAAATTAGCTTACTTATAGCTCAAGAAAGTGCATAATTCAATTGAAAACTAAAGAAAAAGGCTAGTGAAACTAGGCTAAGATGACTTGTCATCAACAGAGAAAGCTTAAATTTCTCTAGATCACTCAGCTGGTGGATCTATACACATGAGAAAGACAATTGAAGAGGCTCAAGAGCTTATTGATACAGTTGCCAGAAATCAGCATTTGTACCTAAATAGTGAATCTTCCATGAAAGAAGAGGCTAAAACAGTAACTGCTGAACTCAGTCCTGCAGAACAAATTACTGAATTCAATCAACAATTAGACTTTCTAACAAAATAGCTGGCCGAATTCAAGGAGATACTACAAGACATAAGAATGGCTAATATAAATATGGAGGTACAGTTGAAGCAAACAGAAAAACAGTTATAAAAACAAATAACAGAAGAGTGCCAAGCAGTTCAATTAAGAAGTGGAAAAATATTAAATACCTCACTTCAAGGCAACAGGAAGCCAAGAAAAGAACAAACTGCTACCCTAAATCCCTCTGAGGACAGTAAGAGCCCAGAGAGGAATAACTCTGGCGCTCAAACGCCAGAAACAAGCAAGGATTTGGCATCAAACGCCCAATGGAAGCTCAGTTCTGGCGTTCAAATGCCAGGAACAAGTAAGAAGTTGGCGTCCAACGCCACTCCAGCTTCTAACCCTGGCATTCAAATGCCAGTGAGGGATCAGACACACACAAGTGCTGATAACAACCCCTCTAAAAAGGCTTCTTCAACCACCTATGTAGGAAATAAACCTACAGCAACTAAGGTTGAGGAATATAAAGCCAAGATACCTTATCCTCAAAAACTCCGCCAAGAGGAGCAGGATAAACAATTTGCTCGCTTTGCAGATTATCTCAGGACTCTTGAAATAAAGATTCCATTTGCAGAGGCACTTGAGCAAATACCTTCTTATGCCAAGTTCATAAGAGAAGCAGGATAAGCAATTTGCTCGCTTTGCAGATTATCTCAGGACTCTTGAAATAAAGATTCCATTTGCAGAGACACTTGAGCAAATACCTTCTTATGCCAAGTTCATGAAGGAGATCTTAAGTCATAAGAAGGATTGGAGAGAAACTGAAAGAATTCTCCTCACTGAAGAATGCTGTGCAGTCATTCTGAAAAGCTTTACAGAAAAGCTTAAAGATTCCGGGAGCTTTCTGATACCATGCACCTTAGAGGGTAATTGCACCAAGACAGCTTTATGTGATCTTGGGGCAAGCATCAACTTA
>NC_029789.2:89712437-89712778 GCF_000816755.2 Arachis ipaensis
CCAAAAGACTGCATGAAAGTTGATCTTATTGACTCTCTGGTGGAGGAGATCAACATGGCTGAGAGTCTCAAATCAGAGCTGAAAAACATCTTTAAAGATGTTCCACCTGATCTAGAGGATTCAGAGGAATTGAAAGAGCCTCTGAAACTTCCTTAGGAAGAGGAAAAACCTCCTAAACCCGAGCTCAAACCATTACCACCATCCCTGAAATATGCATTTCTGGGAGAAGGTGACACTTTTCCAGTGATCATAAGCTCTGCTTTAAATCCACAGGAAGAGGAAGCACTAATTCAAGTGCTAAGGACACACAAGATAGCTCTTGGGTGGTCCATAGGTGACCT
>NC_029789.2:89713018-89716448 GCF_000816755.2 Arachis ipaensis
TTTTGGATGGCTATTCAGGCTACAACCAAATTGCAGTAGATCCCCAGGATCAAGAGAAAACAATATTCACATGTCCATCTGGAGTGTTTGCCTACAGAAGGATGCCATTTGGGCTGTGTAATGCACCTGCAACCTTTCAGAGATGCATGCACTCTATTTTCTCTGATATGGTGGAAAAATTTCTGGAAGTCTTCATGGATGACTTCTCAGTATATGGAGACTCATTCAGCTCCTGTCTTGATCACCTAACACTTGTTCTGAAAAGATGCCAAGAGACCAACCTAGTTTTAAACTGGGAAAAATGTCACTTTATGGTGACTGAAGGGATTGTCCTTGGGCATAAAATTTCAAACAAGGGAATAGAGGTGGATCAAGCTAAAGTGGAAGTAATTGAAAAATTACCACCACCTGCTAATGTTAAGGCAATCAGAAGCTTTCTGGGGCATGCAGGATTCTACAGGAGGTTTATAAAGAATTTTTTAAAAATTGCAAAACCTCTGAGCAATCTGCTAGCTGCTGATACGCCATTTGTGTTTGACACAGAGTGCCTGCAGGCGTTTGAAACTCTGAAAGCTAAGCTGGTCACAGCACCAGTTATCTCTGCACTAGACTAGACATTACCATTTGAACTAATGTGTGATGCCAGTGACCATGCCATTGGTACAGTACTGGGGCAGAGGCATTACAAGCTTCTGCATGTCATTTATTATGCTAGCCGCATTTTAAGTGATGCCTAGAAAAACTACACAACCACAAAAAAAGAATTGCTTGCAGTGGTTTATGCCATTGACAAGTTTAGATCATACTTAGTAGGATCCAAAGTGATTTTGTACACTGACCATGCTGCTCTTAAATATCTACTCACAAAGCAGGATTCAAAACCCAGGCTCATAAGATGGGTGTTGCTTCTGCAGGAGTTTGATATAGAAATAAGAGACAGAAAAGGGACAGAAAACCAAGTGGCTGACCATCTGTCCCGGATAGAGCCAGTAGAAGGGGCGTCCTTTCCCTCTATTGAGATCTTTGAAACCTTTCCGGATGAGCATTTGTTTGCCATTCAGGAAACACCATGGTTTGCAGACATTGCAAACTATAAAGCTGCAAGGTTCATACCCAAGGAGTACAGCAGGCAACAAAAGAAAAAATTAATTACTGATGCAAAGTACTACTTGTGGGATGAACCCTATCTCTTTAAGAGATGTGCAGACGGAATAATCCGTAGGTGTGTGCCTAGAGAAGAAGCACAGAGGATCTTATGGCCATGGATCACAATATGGAGGCCATTTCGGAGGTGAGCGAAAAGCCACCAAGGTCCTCCAATGTGGCTTCTACTAGCCTACACTCTATAGAGATTCCCGAGAGTTTATACGTAGCTGTGACAGTTGCCAAAGAGCTGGTAATCTGCCTCATGGTTACGCCATGCCTCAACAAGGAATCTTGGAGATTGAGTTGTTTGAAGTGTGGGGAATTGACTTCATGGGACCTTTCCCACCATCATACTCAAACACTTATATTCTGGTGGCAGTCGACTATGTATCAAAATGGGTAGAGGCCGTTGCCACACCCACCAATGATACTAAAACAGTGCTGAAGTTCCTCCAGAAACATATCTTCAGCAGGTTTGGTGTCCCTAGGGTACTAATCAGTGATGGGGGCACTCACTTCTGCAACAAACAGCTTTACTCTGCCATGGTCCGGTATAGGATTCGCCACAAGGTGGCGACTCCATATCATCCACAGACAAATGGGCAAGCTGAAGTTTCTAACAGAGAACTAAAAAGAATCCTGGAACGGACTGTAAGTACCCGTAGAAAGGATTGGGCACGAAGCTTGGATGATGCTCTGTGGGCTTACAGAACAGCATTCAATACTCCTATAGGGACCTCTCTATACCAACTTGTGTATGGTAAGGCTTGTTACCTTCCCGTGGAATTGGAACATAAGGCCTACTGAGCAACCAGATTCCTAAACTTTGATGCCAAATTAGCTGGAGAAAAAAGATTGCTCCAGCTGAATGAGCTAGAGGAATTCAGATTCACTGCTTTCGAAAATGCCAAGCTTTATAAAGAGAAATAAAAAAGGTGACATGATAGAAAGCTATCATCTAGAATCTTTGAACCAGGACAAAAGGTTCTGTTATTTAACTCTAGGCTCAGGCTATTCCCCGGGAAACTGAAATCCCAGTGGAGGGGACCATATGTGATTACAAGTGTATCACCATACGGTTATGTGGAGCTTCAAGACATTGATTCTGGTAAGAAGTTCATTGTTAATGGACAGAGAATCAAGCACTATCTTGAAGGCAATGTTGAGCAAGAGTGCTCAAGGCTAAGGCTAGATTAAAAGCTCAGCAAGGTCCAGCTAAAGACAATAAAGAATCGCTTGCTGGGAGGCAACCCAGCCATTAGCTAACTTTTTCTATTTTATTTTATTTTATTTTATTTTATTTTTCATTTTAATTACATGAGCTTAATATTAACAAGGTAAAGAATCAATTGCATAATTTCACAGGGCCACAGAAGGATTCAGAGCACAAAAAAGAAAAAAAGGAGCTCACTGGCAAGAAAATGCCAGTAAAAGGCTGTTTTGGGCGTTCAACGCCCAAAAGAAGCATCCACTGGGCGTTGAATGCCAGTAAGGATAGCCATCTGGGCGTTAAACGCCAGAAAGAAACATCTTCTGGGCATTGAACGCCAGAAAGAAGCACCTTCTGGGCGTTTAACGCCAGATTTATAGCATCCTGGGCGTTCAGAAAAACGCCTAGTGACAAAGGAGTTCCTGGCGTTCAACGCCAGAAAGAAGCAACAGCTGGGCGTTGAACGCCCAGGAGAAGTAGCATTTGGGCGTTAAACGCCCAAAACATGCAGCATTTGGGCGTTTAACACCAGGATGGTGGGGAGGAGGTAAATTTGTTTTTACTTCACAACTTTTATTTTAATTTTAATTTTCATGTTTCAATTCATGATTTCTTGCATAAACATGTTACAAACTCTCAATTCCAAAATTCTTTTAACCCTAATTTCTAAAAACCCTATTTCAAAAATATCAAATGTATCTTAATCCATAAACACAAATCCTTTTTTTCAATCCAATCCAACTCTTTTTCAAATTCTCCAAAACAAATCTATCTCTTTTCCTTCTAAAATCTTCTCAACTCATCAATATCTTTTTTCAAATCTCCACATTATCTTTTTCAAAATCCAGATTTATCTTTTTTCAAATATCTTTCATATCTTTTCAATTTTATATCACATCTTTTCATATCATACTTATCTTTTCCAAATCACTTTTTCTATCATATCTTTTTCAAATGATTTTCGAAACCCACCCCCCTACCCCATAAATATTGGCTCGGCCTCTCCCCCTCTCCTCCACAAGTTGCGCCTAGCTCTCCTTCTATCCCTCTCCTTTCTTTTCTTTTGCTTGAGGA
>NC_029789.2:89716619-89733304 GCF_000816755.2 Arachis ipaensis
ATCTGAAAGAAGATGAATATCCGGAGATCCAAGAGCAGATTCGAAATAGGAACTGGGAAATCCTAGCTAATCCTGAAACAAAAGTGGGAAGGAATATGGTTCAGGAGTTCTACACTAATCTGTGGCAAACAGACAGGCAGAGAATATCTGGAACTGCCCTCTATGACTATCGGACTTTGGTCAGAGGAAAGATTGTTTACATCCACCCTGACAAAATCAGGGAGATCTTTAAGCTACCTCAGCTGAAAGATGACCCAGACTCCTTCAATAGGAGAATGATGAGAACAAATAAGGGCCTGGATAATATTCTAGAGGATATATGCATCTCTGGAGCCAGGTGGACCACCAGCAGCAAGGGCGTCCCAAATCAACTCAAGAGAGAAGATCTCAAACCAGTCGCCAGAGGATCGCTGGACTTCATTGGGCGTTCTATATTTCCCACTAGCAACCGTTCTGAAGTCACCGTTAAAAGAGCAGTGATGATCCATTACATTATGTTGGGAAAAGAAGTGGAATTTTATCAACTAATTTCATGTGAATTTTACATAATTGCAAACAAGAACTCCAAAGATGCCAGGTTGGCTTATCCAAGCTTAATCTCTATGCTCTGCAAAGATGCTGGAGTAAGGATGGGAATAACGGAGTATATCTCAGTGGAGCAACCAATCACTAAAACCACAATGGAAAAACAAGTGCAGGATGACCCCATCAAGAGAAGAGCACAGGAATTTCTCCCGGAAATTCCTCAATTTGAATATTGGGAACATCTTGAAGCATCTGTTACTAAGTTGCAAGAAGCTATGGACCAAATAAAAGAAGAACAGCAAAATCAAAACAGCATGCTCTGCAAATTGCTCAGAGAACAAGAAGAGCAAGGGCGTGAACTGAAGGAATTAAAGCATCAGAAACTATCTCCTGAAGGGCCAAGCACTCCACAGACTAAAGAGGCATCCACTTTCCAACTTCAAGGTTGTTGAGTTCTAATCTTAGCCTTAACTCTGTGATAATTGTTCTTATTTGAGTTTTACCTTAGAAGTTATATATAAATAGTAGTAATTAGTATCTATATTTTGATTTTATCTCCAATTAAGCTATAATTTATTTTTCTCATCATTATTAAACATGAATAAAATAGCAGATTTTCTTTAGAATAAGGAGGCAATTTTTTTTCGAGTTTTTAATAAGAAAAATTCTGATTATTTACATGTGGTGGCAATACTTTTTGTCTTCTGAATGAATGCTTGAACAGTGCATATGTCTTTTGAATTTGATGTTTATGAATGTTAAATATGTTGGCTCTTGAAAGAATGATGAAAAAGGAGAAATGTTATTTGATAATCTGAAAAATCATAAAAATGATTCTTGAAGCATGAAAAAGCAGTGAATACAAAAGCTTGCAGAAAAAAAATGGCAAAAAAAAAAGGAAAAGCAAGCAGAAAAAGCCAATAGCCCTTAAAACCAAAAGACAAGGGTAATAAAAAGGATCCAAGGCTTTGAGCATCAGTGGATAGGAGGGCCTAAAGGAATCAAATCTTGGCCTAAGCAGCTAAACCAAGCTGTCCCTAACCATGTGCTTGTGGCGTGAAGGTGTCAAGTGAAAACTTGAGACTGAGCGGTTGAAGTCGAGGTCCAAAGCAAAAAGAAGAGTGTGCTTAAGAACCCTGGACACCTCTAATTGGGGACTTTAGCAAAGCTGAGTCACAATCTGAAAAGGTTCACCCAATTATGTGTCTGTGGCATTTATGTTTCCGGTGGTAATACTGGAAAACAAAGGGTTTAGGGCCACGGCCAAGACTCATAAAGTAGTTGTGTTCAAGAATCAACATACTGAACTAGGAGAATCAATAACACTATCTGAATTCTAAGTTCCTATAGATGCCAATCATTCTGAGCTTCAATGGATAAAGTGAGATGCCAAAACTGTTCGGAAGCAAAAAGCTACTGGTCCCGCTCATCTAATTAGAATATGAGCTTCACTCAAAAACTCTGAGATATTATTGCTTCTTGACTTATTTGTATTCTATTTTATTTATCTAGTTGCTCAGGGACAAGCAACAGTTTAAGTTTGGTGTTGTGATGAGCGGATGCTTTATACGCTTTTTGGGGTTAATTTCATGTAGTTTTTAGTATGTTTTAGTTAGTTTTTAGTATATTTTCATTAGTTTTTATGCAAAATTCATATTTCTAGACTTTAGTATGAGTTTGTGTGTTTTTTCTATAATTTCAGGTATTTTCTGGCTGAAATTGAGGGAGCTGAGCAAAAATCTGATTCAGGCTAAAAAAGGACTGCTGATTTTGTTGGATTTTGACCTCTCTGCACTCGGAATGGATTTTCTGAAGCTACAGAAGTCCAATTGACGCGCTTCCAATTGTGTTGGAAAGTAGACATTCAGGGATTTCCAGCAATATATAATAGTCCATACTTTGCTCAAGGATAGATGACGTAAAATGGCGTTCAATGCCAGTTCCATGTTGCAGTTTGGCGTTCAGCGCCAGAAACAGGTTACAAATGGGAGTTGAACGCTAGAAACAGGTTACAACCTGGCGTTTAACTCCAGAAACAGCCTAGGCACGTGAGAAGCTTAAGTCCCAGCCCCAGCACACACCAAGTGGGCCCCAGAAGTGGATTTCTGCACCATCTATCATAGTTTATTCATTATTTGTAAACCTAGGTTACTAGTTGAGTATTTAAACAACTTTTAGAGATTTATTTTGGACCTTATGACATTTTTAGATCTGAACTTTGTACTCTTTGACGGCATGAGTCTCTAAACCCCATTGTTGGGGGTGAGGAGCTCTGCTGTGTCTCGATGAATTAATGCAATTACTTCTGTTTTCCATTCAAACATGCTTGTTTCTATCTAAGATGTTCATTCGCACTTCAATATGATGGATGTGATGATCCGTGACACTCATCACCATCCTCAATCTATGAATGCGTGCCTAACAACCACCTTCGTTCTACATCCGATTGAATGAGTATCTCTTGGATTCCTTAATCAGAATCTTCGTGGTATAAGCTAGAATCCATTGGCAGCATTCTTGAGAATCCGGAAAGTCTAAACCTTGTCTGTGGTATTTCGAGTAGGATTCAGGGATTGAATGACTGTGACGGGCTTCAAACTCACAAGGGTTGGGCGTAGTGACAGACACAAAAGGACCAATGGATCCTCTTCCAGCATGAGTGAGAACCAACAGATGATTAGTCGTGCGGTGACAGCGCACCTGGACCATTTTCACTGAGAGGATGGATGGTAGCCATTGACAACGGTGATCCACCAACATACAGCTTGCCATAGGAGGAACCTTGCGTGCGTGAAGAGGAGTACAAGAGAAAAGCTGAGATTCAGAAGACAAAGCATTTCCAAAACTCCAACATATTCTCCATTACTGCAGAACAAGTATTTATTTCATGCTCTTTTATTTTTCGCAATTCGAACTGATAAATATAATTGTTATCCTGACTAAGAATTACAAAATAACCATAGATTGCTTCAAGCCAACAATCTCCGTGGGATTCGACCCCTTACTCACGTAAGGTATTACTTGGACGACCCAGTGCACTTGCTGGTTAGTTGTGCGAATTTGTGAGAAATAGTAATATTGACATCGACATATACAAATTCGTGCACCAGATTGGCATCTATGGGAACTCAGAATCCAGATAGTGTTATTGATTCTCCTAGTTAAGTATGTTGATTCTTGAACACAGCTACTTTATGAGTCTTGGCCGTGGCCCTAAGCACTTTGTTTTCCAGTATTACCACCGGATACATAAATGCCACAGACACATAACTGGGTGAACCTTTTCAGATTGTGACTTAGCTTTGCTAGAGTCCCCAATTAGAGGTGTCCAGGGTTCTTAAGCACACTCTTCTTTTTGCTTTGGACCTCGACTTTAACCGTTCAGTCTCAAGTTTTCACTTGACACCTTCATGCCACAAGCACATGGTTAGGGACAGCTTGGTTTAGCCACTTAGGCCAGGATTTTATTCCTGTGGGCCCTCCTATCCACTGATGCTCAAAGCCTTGGATCCTTTTTATCACCCTTGCCTTTTGGTTTAAAGGGATATTGGCTTTTTCTGCTTGCTTTTCTTTTTCTTTCTTTTTTCTTTTCTCTCTTTTTTTTTCTTTTTTTTTCTTTTCGCCTCTCTTTTTTTTCTGCAAGCTTTTCACTGCTTTTTCTTGCTTCAAGAATCAATTTTATGATTTTTCAGATCATCAGATAACATTTCTCCTTTTCCCATCATTCTTTCAAGAGCCAACAATTTTAACATTCATAAACAATCAAATTAAAAAATATGCACTGTTCAAGCATTCATTCAGAAGAACAATAGTATTGCCACCACATCAAAATAATTAAATTGTTTTAAAATTTGAAATTTATGCACTTCTTTTTCTTTTTCAATTAAAAACATTTTTCATTTAAGAAAGGTGATGGATTCATTTTCATAGCTTTAAGGCATAGACACTTTGACACTAATGATCATGTAATAAAGACACAAACATAAATAAACATAAAGCACAATTTTCGAAAAATAGAAAATAAAGAACAAGGAAATTAAAGAACGGGTCCACCTTAGTGATGGCGGCTTGTTCTTCCTCTTGAAGATCTTATGGAGTGCTTGAGCTCCTCAATGTCTCTTCCTTGCCTTTGTTGTTCCTCTCTCATGGTTCTTTGGTCTTCTCTAATTTCATGGAGGAGGATGGAATGCTCTTGGTGCTCCACCCTTAGTTGTCCCATATTGGAACTTAATTCTCCTAGGGAGGTGTTGATTTGCTCCCAATAGTTTTGTGGAGGAAAATGCATCCCTTGAGGCATCTTAGGGATTTCATGAGGAGTTTCCTCATGCTCTTGTCCATGAGTGGGATCTCTTGTTTGCTCCATCTTTTTCTTAGTGATGGGCTTGTCCTCATTAATGAGGATGTCTTCCTCTATGTCAATTCCAACTGAATTACAGAGGTGACAAATGAGGTGAGGGAAGGCTAACCTTGCCATAGTAGAGGACTTGTCTGCCACCTTGTAGAGTTCTTGGGATATAACCTCATGAACTTCTACTTTCTCTCTTAATCATGATGCTATGAATCATGATAGCCCGGTCTATAGTAACTTCAGACCGGTTGCTAGTAGGAATGATTGAGCGTTGGATGAACTCCAACCATCCCTTAGCCACGGGCTTGAGGTCATGCCTTCTTAGTTGAACCGGCTTTCCTCTTGAATCACTCTTCCATTGAGCGCCCTCTTCACAGATGTCCATGAGGACTTGGTCCAACCTTTGATCAAAGTTGATCCTTCTAGTGTATGGGTGTGCATCTCCTTGCATCATGGGCAAGTTGAACGCCAACCTTACATTTTCCGAACTGAAATCTAAGTATTTCCCTCGGACCATTGTAAGCCAATTCTTAGGATCCGGGTTCACACTTTGATCATGGTTCTTGGTGATCCATGCATTGGCATAGAACTCTTGAACCATTAAGATTTTGACTTGTTGAATGGGGTTGGTGAGAACTTCCCAACCTCTTCTTCGGATCTCATGTCGGATATCCAGATATTCGCCCTTTTTGAGCTTAAAAGGGACCTCGGGGATCACCTTCTTCTTGGCCACAACTTCATAGTAGTGGTCTTGATGCACCCTTGAGAGGAATCTCTCCATCTCTCATGACTCGGAGGTGGAAGCTTTTGCCTTCCCTTTCCTCTTTCTAGAGGTTTCTCCGGCCTTTGGTGCCATAAATGGTTATGGAAAAACAAAAAAGCTTTAGCTTTTACCACACCAAACTTAGAAGGTTGCTCGTCTTCGAGCAAAAGAAGAAAGAAGAGAGTAGAAGAAGAAGAAATAGAGGAGATGGAGGGGGCTTTGTGTTTCGGCCAAGGGGGATGGGTAGTGTTTAGGTTGTGTGAAAATGAAGGAGCGAAGATGGGTTTATATAGAACTGGAGAGGGGGGTGTGGTTCGGCCATTATAGGTGGGTTTGGGTGGGAAAGTGGTTTAAATTTGAATGGTGAGGTAGGTGGGGTTTTATGAAGGATGGATGTGAGTGGTAAAGAGAATGGTGGGATTTGATAGGTGAGGGGTTTTTGGGGAAGAGGTATTGAGGTGATTGGTGAATGGGTGAAGAAGAGAGAGAGAGGTTGGTGCACGAAATTGTGATGTCCAGGCTCGAACAATCCCTGGTAATGGCTCCAAAGCTTGGTGCTTTGATCTGAATTCATAATAGTCACAACTTCGATACAACTAACCAGCAAGTGCACTGGGTCGTCCAAGTAATATCTTACGTGAGTAAGGGTCGAATCCCACGGAGATTGTTGGTATGAAGCAAGCTATGGTCACCTTGTAAATCTCAGTCAGGCGGATATAAAATAATCATGGAGTTTTTGAATATTATATAATAAAATAGGGATAGAGATACAGGTGGGGTAGGTGGGAATCTTGTGGGGTCCACGGATCCTGAGGTGTCAAGGATTTCTTATTCCTGCACCATGTGGCGTGCAAAACGCCCCTTGCTACCAATCCTGGCATTAAACGCCAGGCTGCTGCCCATTTCTGGCGTTTAACGCCAGCTTCTTGCCCATTCCTGGCGTTAAACGCCAGTCTGGTGCCCATTTCTGGCGTTTAAACGCCAGTAAGTTTCTCCTCCAGGGTGTTCTATTTTTCATTCTGTTTTTCCTTCTGTTTTTGCTTTTTCATGTTCAGAGCAGTGTTGGAACCTCCCAACACCAAACTTAAAGTTTGAATGTGGGGGTTCAACACCAAACTTAAAGTTTGGTTGTGGCCTCCCAACACCAAACTTAGAGTTTGACTGTGGGGGCTCTGTTTGACTCTGTATTGAGAGAAGCTCTTCATGCTTCCTCTCCATGGTAATAGAGGGATATCTTTGAGCTTTAAACACAAGGGAGTCTCCATTCACTTGAATGATCAATTCTCCTCTGTCAACATCAATAACAGCTTTTGCTGTGGCTAGGAAGGGTCTGCCAAGGATGATGGATTCATCCATACACTTCCCAGTCTCTAGGATTATGAAGTCAGCAGGGATGTAGTGGCCTTCAACCTTTACCAAGACATCCTCTACAAGTCCATAAGCCTATTTCTTTGAATTGTCTGCCATCTCCAGTGAGATTCTTTGCAGCTTGTACCTCAATTATCCCTAGCTTCTCCATTACAGAGAGAGGCATGAGGTTTATACTTGACCCTAGGTCACACAGAACCTTCTAAAGGGTCATGGTGCCTATGGTACAAGGGATTGAGAATTTTCCAGGGTCTTGTCTCTTCAGAGGTAATTTCTGCCTAGTCAAGTCATCCAGTTCTTTGATGAGCAATGGAGGTTCATCCTCCCAAGTCTCATTACCAAATAACTTGGCATTTAGCTTCATGATTGCTCCAAGGTACTTAGCAACTTGCTCTTCAATAGAATCTCTATGGTCTCAATGTGAGCCTCAGATTCCCATGGTTCCTCATTAGGGAACACCTTGGAGGTCAGTAGACGTCCATTGAGGTCTTCCTCAATGGAGATCACTGCCTCTTCTTCCTCTCCAGTTTCGGCCATGTGAGACGTGTTTATGGCCTTGCATTCTCTCTTTGGATTCTTTCTGTATTGCTTGGGAGAGTACTAGGAGAGAGTTCAGTAATTTTCTTACTCAGCTAACCCACTTGTGCCTCTAAATTTCTAATGGAGGACCTTGTTTCAGTCATGAAACTTTGAGTGGTTTTGATTAGATCAGAGACAATGGTTGCTAAGTCAGAGTGGCTTTGCTTAGAATTCTCTGTCTGTTGCTGAGAAGGTGATGGAAAAGGCTTGCTATTGCTAAACCTGTTTCTTCCACCATTATTGTTGTTGAAACCTTGTTGAGGTCTCTGTTGATCCTTCCATGAGAGATTTGGATGATTTCTCCATGGAGGGTTATAGGTGTTTCCATAGGGTTCTCCCATGTAATTCACCTCTTCCATTGCTGGGTTCTCAGGATCATAAGCTTCTTCTTCAGAGGAAGCTTCCTTAGTACTACCTGTTGCTGCTTGCATTCCAGACAGACTCTGAGAAATCATATTGACTTGTTGGGTAAATATTTTATTCTGAGCCAATATAGCATTCAGAGTATCAATCTCAAGAACTCCTTTCTTCTGAGCTATCCCATTATTCACAGGATTCCTTTCAGAAGTGTACATAAATTGGTTATTTGCAACCATTTCAATGAGTTCCTGAGCTTCTGCAGGCGTCTTCTTCAGATGAAGAGATCCTCCAGCAGAGCTATCCAATGACATCTTAGATAGTTCAGACAGACCATCATAGAAAATACCTATGATGCTCCATTAAGAAAGCATGTCAGAAGGACATCTTCTGATCAATTGCTTGTATCTTTCCCAAGCTTCATAGAGGGATTCACCTTCCTTCTGTCTGAAGGTTTGGACATCCACTCTAAGCTTGCTCAATTTTTGAGGTGGAAAGAACTTTGCCAAGAAGGCATTAACTAGCTTTTTCCAAGAGTTCAGGCTCTCTTTAGGTTGTGAATCCAACCATGTCCTAGCTCTGTCTCTTATAGCAAAAGGAAAAAGCATAAGTCTGTAGACTTCAGGGTCAACCCCGTTGGTCTTGACAGTGTTACAAATTTACAAGAATTCAGCTAAGAACTGATGAGGATCTTCCAATGGAAGTCCATGAAACTTGCAATTCTGTTGCATTAGAGAAACTAATTGAGGCTTAAGCTCAAAGTTGTTTGTTCCAATGGCAGGGATTGAGATGCTTCTCCCATAGAAGTCGGGAGTAGGTGCAGTAAAGTCACCAAGCACCTTCCTTGCATTGTTGGCATTGTTGTTTTCGGCTGCCATGGTTTCTTCTTCCTTGAAAAGCTCTGTTAGGCCCTCTAAAGAGAGATGTTATTTAGCTTCTCTTAGCTTTCTCTTCAAGGTCCTTTCAGGTTCAGGATCAGCTTGAACAAGTATGCCTTTATCTTTGCTTCTGCTCATATGAAAGAGAAGAGAACAAGAAAGTAGGAAATCCTCTATGTCACAGTATAGAGATTTCTTGAGGTGTCAGAGGAAAAGAAGAATAGAAGGAGGAGGTAGATGGAAGAGAATTCGAACATATAAAGAAGGAGGGAGTTCGAATTGTACCTTGAGGAGGAGTATTAGTCCTTTAAATTGAAGGATGTGAGGAGAAGGGAAGAATTTTCGAAAATTAAAGTAAAATATTTTGAAATAATTAAAAGAAATTTTGAAAATTTGATTGATGATTTTCGAAAACTCAAATTGGGAAAGAAATGAAGTGATTTTTGAAAAGACCTTGAAATTAGAAATTAAGAAGATATGATTGAGAGTTAATTTTGAAAAATATGTGATTGAAAAGATATGATTGAGAAGATATGATTGAAAATCAATTTAGAAAAAGAAAGTTTTTAAAATTAAAGTTGATTACCTGACTAACAAGAAATTAAAAGATATGATTCTTAAAATTTAAAATTTGATCCTTTCTTAATAGGCAAGTAACAACTAGAAAATTTTGAAGTAAATCATTAATTATAACAAGAATTTTCGAAAATTAAAAAAAATGGAAAGAAATTGATTTTGAAGAGATATGATTGAAAAGATATGATTTGAAAAAGATTTGATTTTGAAAAATTATGAAGAGTTGAAAAAAAATCTAAATTAAAAACAAAATCTTCCCTCTAGTGTCCTTCTGGCGTTAAACGCCCAGAATGGCATCCATTCTGGCGTTTAACGCCCAAAATCCTACCTTTTTGGGTGTTAAACGCCCAGCCAGGTACCATGGCTGGCGTTTAAACGCCAGTTTTCCTTCTTCACTGGGCGTTTTGAACGCCCAGCTTTTTCTGTTTGATTCCTCTGCTGAATGTTCTGAATCTTCAATTCTCTGTATTATTAGCTTGAAAAAACACAATTTTGAAAATATTTTTGAATTTTTTTAATGATGAGAAATAACAAAAAATGCAACTAAGATCAAATGAACAATGCATGCAAGACACCAAACTTAGAAATTTTGTATTAGAGGTTTTAACAAATTGAGAATGCATAAGAAAAACAACAAAACACACAAAATAGGAGAATTTAAAGATCAGAGCACTGAAATCATCAAGAACAACTTGAAGATCAATGAAGAACAATATGAATAAATTCGAAAAATGCAAGAAGAAGAAAGTCATGCAATTGACACCAAACTTAAAAATTGATACTAGACTCAAACAAGAAACATAAAATATTTTTAATTTTTATGGTTTTATAAATTTTTTTGTGATTTTCAAAACTTATATGGAAAAGAAAATAAAGAGAATCAAAACTTTTAATAAGAATTCCAGGAATCATGCAATGTTAATGCGAAATTGTGATCATCAACAATGGTGCCAAAGGACTTGGAGCTCTCAAACGTGAATCACACTTTGTCACAATTCCGCACAACTAACCAGCAAGTGCACTGGGTCGTCCAAGTAATAAACCTTACGTGAGTAAGGGTCGATCCCACGGAGATTGTCGGCTTGAAGCAAGCTATGGTCACCTTGTAAATCTCAGTCAGGCTAATTCAGATGGTGATGGAGAATTGATAATTAAAAGATAAATAAAACATAAAATAAAGATAGAGATACTTATGTAATTCCTTGGTTGGAATTTCAGATAAGCGTATGAAGATGCTTTGTTCCTCCTAAACCTCTGCTTTCCTATTGTCTTCTTCCAATCATTCATACTCCTTTCCATGGCAAGCTTTATGTTGGGCATCACCGTTATCAATGGCTACTTCCCGTCCTCTCAGTGAAAACGTTCCAAATGCGCTGTCACCGCACGGCTAATCATCTGTTGGTTCTCGATCATGCTGGAATAGAATCCATTGATCCTTTTGCGTCTGTCACACGCCCAACAATCGCGAGTTTGAAGCTCGTCACAGTCATCCCTTCCCAGATTCTACTCAGAATACCACAGACAAGGTTTAAACGTTCCGGATCTCAGGAATGGCCGCCAATAATTCTAGCCTATACCACAAAGGTTCCAATCTTAGATTAGAAACCCAAGAGATACGCATTCAAGCCATTGCTAGTAGAACAGAGGTGGTTGTCAGGAACATGTTCATAGGTGAGAATGATGATGAGTGTCACAGATCATCACATTCATCAAGTTGAAGAACGAATGAATATCTTGGAGAAGAAATAAACTTGAGTTGAATAGAAAAACAATAGTACTTTGTATTAATTCATGAAGAACAGCAGAGCTCCACACCTTAATCTATGGTGTGTAAAAACTCCACCGTTGAAAATACAAAAGTGATAATGGTGTAAGCATGGCCGAATGGCCAGCCTCCAAGGTCTAGGGACTAAACGTCCAAAGATGAAAATACAATAGTAAAAGGTCCTATTTATAGAGAACTAGTAGTCTAGGGTTTACAGAAATCAGTAATTAATGCAGAAATCTTCTTCCGGGCCCACTTGGTGTGTGCTTGGGCTGAGCATTGAAGCTTCCATGTGTAGAGACTTTTCTTGGAGTTAAACGCCAGCTTTTATGCCAGTTTGGGCGTTTAACTCCAGCTTTTGTGCCAGTTTTGGAGTTAAACGCCAGGATTCTTGAGCTGACTTGGAACGCCTATTTGGGCCACTAAATCTCGGGCAAAGTATGGACTATTATATATTGCTAGAAAGCCCAGAATGTCTACTTTTCAACGCAATTGAGAGTGCGCCAATTGGGCTTCTGTAGCTCCAGAAAATTCACTTTGAGTGCAGGGAGGTCAGAATCCAACAGCATCTGCAGTCCTTTTTCAGCCTCTGAATCAGATTTTTGCTCAGGTCCCTCAATTTCAGCCAGAAAATACCTGAAATCACAGAAAAATACACAAACTCATAGTAAATTCCAGAATTGTGATTTTTATTTAAAAACTAATAAAAACATAATAAAAACTCACTAAAATATACTAAAAACATACTAAAAACAATGCCAAAAAGCGTATAAATTATCCGCTCATCAATAACCAAAATTAAATAACAATTATAATAAAATGAGAAAACAATATATTCAATATAAATAAAAAAATTGTTAATAATGTTAACAAATTAAATAAATCAGTTATAACCCTTATTGAAATGAGCTTGAGGTGATTAGGCGGGCTTGAAGATGTTGGTGGTGAATTGTGGGGAGATAGGAAGGAAGGTAGAGGAGAAACTAGACACTGCCACACGAGTTAGACGCGTTCTTCATCTTAGTCATGTGGGCTTCGTGAGTGTTAATAGTTTGCTGGAAGCTAGTGACTTTCCCTCGATGTCGGGTAATCTCTTGCTGTTGCTTCCAGTGAATCCGCCTCCATGCATCACGATGTGTATGATAGCATGCCTTTAGCTTAACATACCATAGCTTCTACTTTGGTCTGTTGGTCTATTTGCTGGGTAAGATCCATGTTGAGCAAATTGATCTGTTGTTTCAAGTCTGTCCTTCACCCTGATGTTGCTATTGATGTGCCGTGTGCCATACACTCTACCATGCTTGTGCTTGCCCACCATCTATGTCCACACCTCTTCCTCCAAAATGGGAGGCAAGTTTGTTGCCTTTGTAGAGACCTCGGCGGGATGTTTGTGTGTAAATTTTATTAAATATAAAATTTAATAATAATCAACACGTAAATAACATGTTTGTAAATTAAAATTTTAATCAACTAAACTCATACTAGTACCATCAGAGGGACGATTGACCCATGATGGGTAAGAATTTATGCCGGTCTAAAATTTCTCAATAAAAAGAATCACTTCATTGTAAGCATAGTCTAGATCAACAATGGATTCTCCATCAAAGTTTAATTTGGTTATCACAAGTTCAACCCAATAAAAATAACCGAGAGTATTGCTCCTGAGTCGTTCTCCTTAGGAATTACAATCGAGTGCATAATTATTGGTTATGAGTATACGGGGGTGGGTTGATGATAAGACAAGAAATTAAATGGAAAGAAATTTAAATGACGATAAAATAAATTAAACAATTAAAGATAACAACTACTAAAGAGACATTCATGGCAAGGATTGAGAATCAAGGTTTTCTATCCTAGTCATTAATCATAACACAATAATTAAAAAGAATTAAGCCTATTACGTTATCTTCGCATCGGAAGAAAGTCAAATATGCCTAGTTAACCTCAATCCATAAGTAATGTCAATGGAAACAAGATTAACTAACAACTCTAGATCACCAACATAAGTTGGGTGTTAATGAATCAAGATTACCTCCTAATTTCTCTTTCCAAGCTAAGAATACTCAAATCTACTCTAAAACTAATCCAAACATTTTATCAAACACTTGGTATGCATAAAAATAAAAATATGGTAAATTAACAAGAAATAATAAAATCTAAAATTACCAAATGCAAGAAGGTAACAATAATAACTCAATCAAACAATAAGAAACATAAAACCTCAAATTGTATTAAAGGAAATTGAAATTAACAATAGTGTTCATAAACTAAAAAGTGGCATAAAAGAGAAATTAACAATGTAAACTAAGAGAACAAAGATGTAAGAATAAGAAATTACAAGAAAAACTAAATCAAGACAAGATTAAAACCTAAATCTACCATAATTCTAGAGAGAACAGGGAGCTTCTCTCTTTAGAAAACTACCCTAAAACATGTTTCTAACTTATACTTATTGCTCCCCCTGGTTCCTTCTTGAATTTGGCCTCAAATACTTCAGAATTGAGTTGGATTTGGACCTCAATGAGCTCAGAAATCGCCCCCAGCGTGTTTCTTTAAGTTGGTCACGTGCTGCTTGTCACGCATACGCGTGGGTCATGCATACGCGTCGCTGGACGAAAACTCTAATCACGCATACGCAAAACTGGGCAGATTTTCAAAACTTCATTTCTTCATGAATTTTCCACTTTTACATGCTTTTTCTTTATTCCTTCAACCCAATCTTTGCCTTCTAAACTTGAAATCACTTCATCAAACACATCAAGGCATCGAATGGAATTAAAGTGAATTAAATTTAGCAAATTAAGAGCTCAAATAGCATGTTTTTAATCTTGAGCAAAATTCATGAGAAATTCACAAAACCATGCTATTTCATTGAATAAAGGTGAAATAAGTTGATAAAATCGACTAAATTCAACACAAGATAAACCCTATCAACCCACTTCCTACGATCCGCTTTCTCGTGTATGGACTTGCTTAAAAAGCTCGCTCCTACTAAGTGGGTGGCCAGATTCGTTCTCCTAAAGTGACAATAGTCTATGTAAGTGAATTTAATTTAAGGATTAACTGTAAATTAAAGGCAAGAATGATCAAATTAACCTTACCATTTTCATTGACGTAGTAGCATATCTAATGGAGCTGCTAGTGTGCAATAATCCACTAGTGGCCTGACCTTGGCCCTTGTGCGGTTGTTATCCTCTGTGGCTTAGTACTCCTTCAACAGAGCAAGAATTTCCAAAGGAATCCAATCTATCAGACTCTCTTGCGATGGATGTCGGAGAACATGTCCCAGAAGCACTTGGCTACCCCAATATGCCAAGCATTGTACTTCTTGAAGTTGTGAAAAATACATGAGAACAGAGGTTGAATTGCACTTTTAATACATTTATCGAAAAATGAACTTAAAAGTTTCCTCAAGTTTATGACTTGTTTGCAATGAAAACATATGTCGATTAACTCAAATTGCAAGCTTATTTGAAGTTCATTGAAAAGCTGATTCTGAGATGTAAATATTTAAAAGATATCTTCTGAGGTCTATTATACTAACTTCAAATAGACATTTAAAATAGTTTCTGAAAAATCTCATATCCTCTAAATAGAAAGTTTGCTTTTGAACTCTTAAATGTAGTCAGGTTGCTCATCTTATCTTCTAAGGTTGTTTCTGATTTAATTTTGACTTACTCAATTTCATATGGTATCTAGTTTGCTTTTAATACTTAAGAAAAATTTCTTAGTTGATTGACACTCTTGAACAACTTTAGTTGGTACAATAATAAAATTATTAATGATATTTAGAATTGTTAATCATAAAAATTAGTTTTAGGATATCGTGAAACTAACACATTTACTACTCTTGACCGTGTTAAAACCAGAAATATTGCTGATAAAAATAATGAAATTATTAATAAAGTTACCTCAAGAAGGTTTTAAGTTAGTAAACATTGTAAACTTATAGTCTTTATGAACCACTTAACCTAAATAAGTCCCTCCAAAAGTTTTGCACACAATCAGGAGCCGTACTAAACTTTAGGATAAACCACCTATGCGGTTGACACGAGGATGATACCAATTATTTAATCAATGATAATAAAAGATATTTAAAAAGTAAACAGATTGTGTTGGATATATAACAGTATAAAAGTGAAAAATAAATCATACCAGTTATTGCCATCAAAACGCAACTCCTATTTGGTATTGCTGGTGTCATAGGCCACAGGCTGATCATCAAGCTTGGATGGAGATGAGTCTACTTGAGGTTAAGACTAATGACACTGAGAAACAGGCTGAGGATGTAAGCGGGAACCTAGGGTCAAGATCATGGTGATGGGTGACAAAACATGTAAAAGGGCTATTGTAACATCCCTTGAAATAGGGAAAAAAACCACGTGGTTAGCAGTGGCAGTAACGGTTGGTAGTGCCATGGGTGTAGGAGGATGAGGAAGAAGAAGATGAGTAGTAGTAGCTGAGAGCTGTGACGGTGCACCTAGATTGAGCTACTGACCTGTATTTTTCTTGGGCTACCTCTACGACCAGTAGAAGCCATACCACAAGCCTGTCCATCACCCCACCCTCTCTCTTTTTCTTGGGCCATTGTATGTAGCACATATTTAGATGAAAAAGTATAGGTAGATGTTACGGATCCGGTCCACGGATTCCATAACCCAGGATAGTCCCCGAATTCGGCTACCTGGGCCCGACCCACCAAATCGGCCTATTAGAGTTCCTAACCAACTTTCGAATTGAAACGGCTCCCTTATCTTACTCAAATAAGATATGATAAGATAACTATCATCACCTATAAATAGAGGACTCAGGTCCCTCCAGGTAGGGATTCATTCCTCACATCTTATACCTCTCAGATCCATTCTGACTTGAGCGTCGGAGTGTCTTTGCAGGTACCTCCCCCATCGCTCCAGTCGAATAATTCGGCATCCGCCTCGACCCGCAGGTTCTCGATCCATCTCTCAACCCGTACCAGAGACATCTTGTACAGTAGACAATGAAAATATTGAACAATGTGAACAATGAATATATCGGATGTTCTATTCACTAGACGTGCAGATGGTTATTCTAATATTAAAATTTAGGTGAATAATTTAGGATGTAATGTGTTTTACTTGAATTTGGCCAATTTTAAAGCCCATTATTTATGTTGTTCAAAAAAGTTATTAGTTATTTAGAATAACCCTATTTAGATATATTAAATAATAAAGACAATACAACAGGGGAAAATGATCCCGTGTTTCATGTACGAAACTGGAACTTTGATGTTTCATTGTACAATCAGTTTGCCTAGTGTTGTTTTGTCATGTAGTGAGGTACGAATTGACATATTATCTCTATATTAAGAAGGAATTTATCGTAAATAACCGACAAAAAAGATGTATGCTAATTACTAGCTGTTGGCTAAAAAAAAGTAAAAAAAAGTTACTTGACTAACTATTTGGTCTAAAGTAATCTGAGAACTAGTCTAACAATCAAATATTTTTTTTTTAAATATTCTTTTATATATTTTTTTGTTGATTGTCA
>NC_029789.2:89733413-89736139 GCF_000816755.2 Arachis ipaensis
AAATTTAATTCAATATTAAAATACTAAATTATCTATAGTTAATTTTTAAAATACCAAAATAAAATTTTAGGATTAGTCATAAAATAATTAAACTAAAAGGTTGATTAATTGTATTATAAATTGTAGATTTTGATCTTTATTTTAAAGCAACTAAAATACGCTAAAAGATAAAATATTTTTTTGTTCATTTTAAATGACTAAAGTACCCTCTTTAAAACTCAAAAGAAAAATTAGGATTAATTTTAAAAAGGTTAAAATTCTCTTTAAATTTAAAGACGTTTAATTGTAGTAAAAATTAAAATTAAATTTAATTATAAAAAGACTAAAATTTTTGCATAGTTCATCTCAACAGAATAAAAGACTTTTTTTAACATTAATATTAAAAAGACAACTCTTATAGTTCGTGTTTGAAGTACTAAAATATCCTTTAACCATTAATTTTTCAAAAAGACTAAATTACCCATAAAGGATTAGTTAAGATTGTTTGATTGTATTAAAAATTAAAAACTTTAATTTAATATTAAAAAGATTCAAGTACTCTTATCCTTAATTTTTATAAAAATAAGATATTTTTAAATATTAATCTTAAAAAGGCTAAAAAACCCTTTTATAAAAAAATCGTTTAACTATATTAGAATTTATTAATTTAAAAGAACATGATAACCTTTTGAAAGTTAATTTGAAAGAGACTTAAAAAAATCATATGAAATTAATTTATATTATTTGATTGTATGAGAAAGTAAAAATTTGAATTTGATTTTAAAATGCTAAAATTTTTTTTTAGTTTATTTTTACATAATGTTCATTGTTAACATCATCACCTTTTTTTACTCTAACAGCTAACATCACTGTCAATCCTAATCTTAATTTTTAATTTTATATAGTGTTCATAGTTTATAGTCTGTCTTTTTTTAATTTGCTTCTAATTCAATCACACTAAAATTGTATAACCAATTATTTTACATACTAAAAAGTAATATTATATTACATACGTTTTTTTTTGGGAAAAAAAATTCCCCTACACATATAGATTCATTTTTATTTAAATACTTTTTAAAAAAATTAGATACTACTTCAAAAAAAACTACTCATTTTATGTGAGCATTATTTAAAAATTTAGTATTATATAATAAATAAAAAAAATAGAAATAGATATAACAGATTAGGTACAATTTGATCAATATTTTTATTATCTTTTTTGGGTATTAACGTAAGAAATTTTTATCACAAAAAATAGACTTTTGATTTAATGTCAATAATTTATTAATAGTTTTAATTTGAAAAAGAAACACATGAAGAAGATATAGATGAGTGAGTTTGATTTCAAAATTTAATCCTAATTATTTATTTAGATTTAATTGTTAAAATTTATATAGTCTCATTTTTTATATAAAAGATATATTTTTTATTGGATATTATTGGTTATTCTAATATTTTAGGACAATGTACTCAAATAAATAAAAGGAGACAAAACTTTACTTGATTGCAATAATTGGAACTTTCTTATCTGCATGTCCTTTTTTGTTATTATGTAATTCGTGTGAGCTAACCATGATTTTCTATTTACATGTAAACCGTGGCAGCGTGCAACTGGTTAGCAAGCAGAAGTGATGAACGTAAACAGTAGTAGGTTACAACAGTTTAGCAATACAGAAATATACCCAAAAAACCTGTAGCTAGCCACGGTTTATGAAGGATTTTTTAAACTCATAAATCTATGTAGGCTGCCACGGTTTATGAGAAAAATTATTAATATTCAACAAATTAAATAGTGATGAGCAGAAGAATTTTGACAAAGCTTGAATACCATTTGATGTCTACTGCAATGCTATAATTTAATTGTAACTATTAGATTGAATAAACTTTATTAGTAGCATTATAATTTAAAGCTATTTTGACTAGCATACAAAAATTAAATTGACTTCAATTAAAAGTTTTAATAAATATAGCTGTTAGAAAAATCCTAACAATATATTTTAAAAAACAAATTTTCATTAATAAAACTAAATACTTAAATTTTTTAAAATATATTGTTAGGATTTTTCTAACAGCTATATTTATTAAAACTTTTAATTGAAGTCAATTTAATTTTTGTATGCTAGTCAAAATAGCTTTAAATTATAGTGCTACTAATAACGTTTATTTAATCTAATAGTTACAGTTAAATGATAGCATTGCAGTTGACATCAAATAGTATTCAAGCTTTTTCAAAATCCTTCTGCTCATACTATTTAATTGGTTGAACATTAATAATTTTCTTCCTAAATCGTGGCAGCTTATAGGGGTTTATGAGTTTAAAAAATATTTCATAAACCGTGGCTGACTATAGGATTTTTTAGGTATATTTCTGCATTGCTAAACCCTTGTAACCTACCACGGTTTACGTTCAGCACTTCTCTTTGCTAAACCGTTGTAGGCTGCCACGGTTTACATGTAGATAGAAAATCGTGGTTAGCTACGTAATAACAAAAAAGGACATGCAGGTAAAAAATTTTCAATTGTTGCAATCACGTAAAGCTTTCTCTCCTTTTATTTATTTGAGTACATTGCCTAATATTTTATATACATAGAGAATACACCAACATGTATATGTGTGTGCGCGCGCGCATTTTTAGTGCATTATATTATAATAATGATCATTAATCCAATCACACTCGATAATACATGATGTGCTCATTTATAAATTTATTATGCAATAATATAAAAAAAATTAACTATTTCAAAAT
>NC_029789.2:89736217-89737477 GCF_000816755.2 Arachis ipaensis
TAATTGCAAATTTTTTGTCACCTAAATTTTTTTACTATATGTTCAAAAGAAGTCCAAATGATGAAAAGCTAAAATTTTTTACCAATACCTGCTTAGATATTTCCTGAAACTGACATTATTTTTTGGATTTACTCTTTCTTAACATGAATTTATATTAACCAAGTGATGTACTATTAGGATTGATTTTTATTTTTTACTAATAATAGAATTTTTTTTACGCTTTCTTTTTTAAAATGTTAAAATTTTAAATTATAATACTATAATTTTGGTTTAAAATGGTAAAAAATGTAAGTTATTAACAATGAGACAAGTAACAAAGGACACAAAAAATATTTCTTACCTATATATACTTGATAACTTTTTAACCAGTTGATTTCTGTAAACTTTCTTTTCATTGTTTCTACTCGATAAAGACTTTTACATATCTCCATCATATAAATAATTTATAGTATATTTTAGTAGTTATATTAAAAGGAACAACAAAGTTCCTCTTTCGTACCATAGAACACCGGAGCCGTTTTCCATGGATTTTACTGTACGAAAGCGATAAAGAACTTTGTTCTGCTTTGTTGTTCCTTTTAATATAACCACTAAAATATACTATAAATTATTTATACTGTGGAGATATGTGAAAGCCTTTATTGAGTGGAAACAATGAAAAAAAAGTTCATAGAGGTCACACAACTAATTAAAAAGTTATTAAGTATATACAGGTAAGAAATGTCTTTTGTGCCTTTTATTACTTGTCTCATTGTTAATAACTTACATTTCTCACTATTTTCACCAACAACTTTTATAAAAGAGTTTTTTAGCCTTTTTAAGATTAATATTTAAAAATTATCTTATTTTTTTAAAAATTAAGAATAAGAGTACTTGAATCTTTTTAATATTAAATTAAAGTTTTTAATTTTTAATACAATCAAACAATCTTAACTAATCCTTAATGGGTAATTTATTCTTTTTGAAAAATTAATGGTTAAAGGATATTTTAGTACTTCAAATATAAACTATAAGAGTTGTCTTTTTAATATTAATGTTAAAAAAGTCTTTTAGTCTCTTAAAATGAACTATGCTAAAATTTTAGTCTGTTTATAATTAAATTTTAATTTTAATTTCTAATACAATTAAACAATTAATCTTTTCATAATTAACTAAAAAGACATTTTAGTATAAGACAATATATGATATAAGTTTAAATCAAATTAATACTTGGAGCCGGTGAAAGACAATTTAATTTAGGTGAAAACTCAAGTAGAGTTA
>NC_029789.2:89745496-89747625 GCF_000816755.2 Arachis ipaensis
GTATTGACAATCAACAAAAAATATATAAAAGAATATTTAAAAAAAATATTTGATTGTTAGACTAGTTCTCAGATTACTTGAGACCAAATAGTTAGTCAAGTAACTTTTTTTCACTTTTTTTAAGCCAACAGCTAGTCATTAGTATACATCTATCTTTTTTAGCGGATCATTTACGACAAATTCTTTCTTAATATAGAGATAATATTGTCAATTTATACCTTATTACATGACAAAATAACACTAGACAAACTGATAACTTTGTACAATAGAACATCAAAGATCCAGTTTCGTACATGGAACACGGGATAATTTTTCTATATGATATGCAAATAATAAAAAGTGTAATTGATAAAGTAAATAATACGAAGTTACTTTTACTCAAAGTCATTAAAAGTGTCATGACTAGATGTGTTATTGTAATTATCATCAAACTCTCATCATCCTCATTATTGTCATAAATATATTTTGCAATCGATCAAATCAACTTTTCCAAAAGGTGAGGCTAGACTTTACGATTTTTGTTTTAGCCATGAATTTCAAGGCGTTAATTCTTGATTTTTGAATGGCACATCAATTACCTATTGAGTCATAGCCATATTCACTACAACAAAAACACCTTTTAGCGGCGGTTCTTGGACCCGTTTAGCGGCGATTTTGAACCGCCGCAAAACATTTCGCGGTGGTTCCATAAAACGCCGGAAGATAGGACGCGACAAAACGGATAGCGACGGTTTTAGACAACCGTTGGAATAACCGCCGCAAAATGCAATTTGGGTTTGGCGACAGTTGTTAACCGCCGCAGTATGTGAAGGAAAATTGCTATTACCCAATTGCGGCGGTTACAAAACGCCGCTAAATGTCGGACAAAAAGGAAACATATTATAGTTTTGCCCGCCGCCAAATTCAAATTTTCCATTAAAATTTTAGATTTTCTATTATTTTGCCTATTTTGACAAAGAATGTTTATTAAACTTTAAATTTTTTACTTTTTAACTAATTTAAACAAATTTAAACCAAGTAAAACAGCTCAATTAACATAACAAACCAAATTAAACATATGCAAACATAACATATATAACGAATGAGTCATAACATCATCCAAAATAAAGTAAGAATGCTCAAGTTGAATAAAATAAGCCTAACGTACTAAACCAACTTAAATGTAAAAGGTATCCAAGACCATTAATTGAAATTCAAAATTTTTGTTGCGGGTCGTGATTTCCAGATGAAGATGGCCCTACGCAGACGAGTCTGGTGTACCGCCAACAAAAGCCAGCTCTTCAGCAATCTCAACTGGCAAATTACCTCCTAACTGTTGGACTACATATCCAAAGACCTTATGTATTGACTGTCTCTTCTCCCGCTCTTCTTCTAGCTTAGCCGTCAATTCTGCAATCATCCTCTTATCCTCTGCATTGGACTCTGCAGAACCTGACGGTTGTCTAGCAGCGTTACCAAAGATTTGGGTGGGACATGGTCCAGCACCTAGGGTACGAACTCGTCCTGGGTGCTCCTTTCCGAGAACTTGCGCTAGCGAGTTATTCTGTGAAAGGTGCTTAGAGGATCCATCCTGCCTCTCAACATTCGCAATTGCTTCCTACAAATATACAACATTGGAAAAGAAGAAGTTAACAGTAGCACGATATATACAGTAAACTATATATTACTTCAAATTTTCAAACATGACTTATACTAACAACACGTGCATCGGGATGGATATACGAGCCATCTTTTTTCTTATGAGTCATGATAAACAACTCTCCTCTACCAACGGGCCTTCCTTGCTCTCTCTCCTATATCGTTGATATTGACACAATTTAGTAAACAACAACAACATTTTTTAGGAATCTTAATCAAAATCTTAATGTAAATGATGACTTATTACCACTTCGTCTTTTTTTCTTGCCAATATTATGGAGCCCCCAGTATATGTGTAAAGTTGCTTGCTCCGATTTAAAGTGTTCTGTTTACACTTTTTCTATGAACAAATAACAAAACAAATGCAAATGCAAATGAGAAAGATATGTTGAATATAAAATGTAAGAGAATTACTATGTATACACATGTCTTTTTATGTGGAAATAATAAAATATACCAAGGCTTACCTGTGTTTCTTCATTCAGGCGATA
>NC_029789.2:89747745-89804701 GCF_000816755.2 Arachis ipaensis
TGTTTACACTTTTTCTATGAACAAATAACAAAATAAATGTAAATGAGAAAGAAAAAGTTGAATATAAAATGTAACGGAATTAAATTGTATAACACATGTTTTTTTATGTGGAAATAATAAAATATACCAAGGCTTACCTGTGTTTCTTCATTCAGGCGATAGTTAACGAACTTTTTTCAATCATTTTTGTCTATTCTTTTCGGATGATGCTGAAGATTTTTCTCATAAGTCCTTATTTGTTTGTAACACCTATGAAACAAGTGGTGCCTTGAATCCTTCTAGTTCTTTCCTATCCTCTTCAAAATATCGCGCTTTATTTTTTCTCCAGCATCGTCCTCATAGTAAAAGACCCGCTGCAATTAGTTTACATTGTCATTAACGAAGACCAACAAACAAGTATAAGACTGATAATTTGAAGAAATGCCACAACCATTACAGGCTAATTTAAATTGTTAAAGTATGACCCTCAAATCCAGTACAAGCAGTCGCAATTACGTATAAATGAGAAGTGCTTAAATGATGATGTGAAAAACACAATATGAAAATTTTACTAACCATATAATTTACCCATGCAAAAGACCTAAAAAAAAAACCGACAACTAAAATTGCTTAAATTGTAGAAGCTTAAAGTTGTACCTTAAGCATGTTATACGCATGATCCCTCTTTGCTTTGCTCACCAGCTTCCAACTGTCTAAGTGTATGGGAAACTGGGAATAATCCGCACCCAAACTCCCTATGAAATCACTCAATAATCCTGCCGCCTGACCAATCGGTTGCAGCTCACTGTTAAATGGGAGTACTATCTTTGTATTGGAAGGGAGGGCTATAGCCTCCTTCACGCTCATCTTAGAAACTTTTCTCACGCCGTCCTCTAAGAAGTGTATGGAAAATAAAATTACTATCTAATCATTGCACAAAAGAAAAATAGAAGTAAAGGACTATAAAGATAACTCTTTATGAAAATGGGAGGAAAAAAATGTTTACCGATAACAGTAACTTCCCAGAAATCTGTATCTTTGGCTTTCTTGTTGTTATGCTGACCTTCGACTTCTTGGGCAGCAAACAATTCGTCGATGTGGTAATCAAACGACAGAACTTCATCCGCCTCTGGGTCGTAATCCTCATTCCCTAATTCATGATCAGCCACTTTCGCACGATGCCGAGTCTCTATGTTGTCTGTTGGAGTTTGAGGGTCATCAGTAGTACTCGACTGTGCATTCCTATGATCGATGCGTGGTGCACGAAACGGTTCATTCATACGGGTTGCCGGAGCTCTGTTAGCTGAGGATGAAATCGGAGGAACCGTATCACGTGGTTCCTCCCGTGATGTCTGAGCTCCTCTTGTCGTGGTCCCAACCTTAACATACTGTGAAACCATTTAGAATTATATTTTAGAGAACGAATTAATATTGAGAATTATTTTATTTCATAAACTAATCATTTTGCCGGGAGAAAAATTAATGCGGTTCGATGATACAACAGAAGGACATATAATTTTCATATAAGGTTACGTCAAGAAATGTTAACCATAAACACTAACTGTTGTCTCTTCAGTACCGGCATTAGTTCCGGCATCTTTTGGGGGTTCCCGTATAATGTTGTACCTTGGTTTCCTAGGCATCCTTAAAAACTTGTATAGAAAATAATATTAGTAGACAAATGACAAGCACAGCGTAAAAAAATGCTTAAAGCAAATAGAGAATACAAATTATACCCCAAAAATAGGGAATAAAAAATTATGACATCTATATGGAACATTATAAGGCACATTACATGATACATCATAGACTGAAGGAATATTAGAATTTATTTTTTAAATAAATTAACAACATAATCAATTAAGTCTAATTAAATTAGTTTAAAATAAAAAACATTAATTAGTTTTAATGTTAGTTGAAGTCTTACTATTTAATAGGATTAAATAATTGGTTTCTCAATAAATTTAAATGTGTCATAATTAGAAATGTGTATATCAAATTAATTCTTAACCTGGTACGTAAAACAACTTTCAAAAGTGTAAAATTATTTATTATCAAAAGTCAATAATCAAGCTTGACAAACTGCAACGGTTATACTAAATTAGATATTCATTATTCAAATATATAAACAAATAATAGTGGTATGGTATAATATTACAATAGATAGAAAGATGAGTTGTTATATAGAGGTGGGTTCCTAATGAGTCTTGCTGTGTGTAAACATAAAGAATGTACAAAATTAAACACCAATAGAACACTCAACAGTCATCAGAACTTAGTTATAATGTGAGAGAGCAGACTCAAGTAATCTAAAGTAACAAATTCGATACCCGTTAAATAATTAAAACAAATAAATTTTATTTTTTTATATAATAATTTAATAATATATTTTTAATTTATATTTTCAAATATGAATAACAAATTACTGACAAAAACTAATAAATTATACTAATTTTCTAATATTGTGAGTGTTTTGAATATGCTAAAATAATGGGATGCAGATAGTGACCTCACATGGCACCTCATACGAAGGAAATTTTCGTGAATATGATTGGACAAGGTGTGCCAGTGGACTTGTTTCAATAAATTATCACATTCTCCTTCATTTTAGCCTATTCGTGATCTTTTCCTTCAATTTCAGGCCCTGACCACCCCTTTGTAGATTTTTTTATTCCAAAATTCGTTTTAGCAAACATTAAATTCAAGTTACGGGAGTGAGGCACTAACTATTATTAATTAATTCATTGATCTCCTAATACTTCCTTCCATTTTCAAAGCTAGTATCTAATCACTGTCATTTAGAACTGCTTACGGATAAGATCCCCTGTGTTAATGATCTTAACTTGCTTGCAAAGACAATACCCAACGACAGAAAAAGAAAAGAAGAGAAAAACACACATTAATAAAATTTTAAGTCTTGTCCTTGCTTAGGATGTTTATATTTGATATTTGATAGTAATCATGATTCATGACTTATAGTAAAAAGGGATGAGAGATAATATTAGACGAAAATGAAAAAGCTTAAAGAATTAGTATTCTTTAACGTTTAAGCTGTCTAAGTTTCATTTGCATTAAATAATATATATATATACTCTATTTTAATATATCTTAGCGTTTAGTTCACAACCTTTTGAGCTCTACGTCACTTGCAGGTAAATATTAAGATCTTGTTCTTCTCCTACAGATGCACAAACAAGATGCAAGTTCACACATCAAAGTATTCTAATCAAACAGTGCTCGAGCATTGCCATCTCTTAAGTCTTAACCAACGATAATAATGCTTTATTTGTTTTATCTATTTACTTGAAAACTTTGGTAGGGTCTAAACTGAAAGCATCAAAACAGTGGCATGTGATAAAAGCACTAGCTAGGATCTATCTTTATTATTATATAATGTCAAAAATTATTGAGTTTCATGCCTTTATCTGCAAGGATTGGATGCTCAATCCTTGAGAAAATGATAAACTGTTGGTATTTAGTCAATGTCATTATCCAAATAAAAACTGACGTTACCCTCTCTCTCATTTAGGTGGAATAGATTGATAGGCATATAAAGCGATGGCTTTAGTTTCCAGAAAACAAAGAATTAAGTGAAGTGATCTGAGCTGAAAGTGTTTTACTTGTTTCAACGGTTTAGAAGAGACCAACATTCATTTTTGGATGCCCCTTGGCTTGTATTTAATCACAACCTTCCAATTGTTTTGAGGGCTCCCAAAATACTACATATGATAAACTTGACGTGCATTTTATGTTAGAATAAATAGGTCATATCTATCATACCTGCGTGTACCACGAGGATATGTAGGGTTATACCAATAACAATAAAACAAGATTACACATTTGATAGGTTTACCCAAGTACTTTAAGTCAAAATTACCATTCAAAATCCCAAACTAATCATATTATCCTTGGCGGCCAATATCATGCTTAAGATAAACTATGATTATTTATTACCCTTCCTCGAGTATGCTCATGTGTGTAAAATTTCATCAAATTTACTTTCTTCATGGTGTAGCTAATACAATCTCTATTCGATCCCCATGCTAAATTGTATAGGTGAGGATAGATTATGTCGTTGTTGACCTATCATTATTGCAGATCATTTGTTAAAGATTAACTTAAGAGATTGAACTAGAATATCATATTAGCAATTCAAACCATACACATGATTGAAACCAGGGCAAAAATTGTTCCATGCTTCTCGTATCATTAATTACCTCATACAACCTGCTGGGTAAGAATTATAATTAGTGTCTACAATTTAAATTCTATTAATTATGGCACAAATAAGTAATTAAAATTACCTCATATAACCTGGTGGGTATTTACAGAATGGCGATAATTTGTGGTATTTCGAGCATTAGGGAGGAATCGGCCAAGGTATGGTTTTGGTTTCTCGTAATTAAAATATAATGAATCATGAAAACTTAGGTTAGTTGACCGTAAGATAGGATTGTACTGTTGATTTTGTGAGGATTGATATTTGTTGATATTTATGAGGCTTGGTGATTTTGATGTTGATGATTATTGATATGGATGATTGGGTATTGTATTGGTGGTGTGATATTGATTGATGTGATGTATGTTTGGAATGAGCATAATTGGAATTGTTGCATTTGAATGGGAATTGTTGAATAAAGGTTGAGAAATGGGAGTTTGATAATGTTTAAATGTTGGAAGGGCTAGAGAGTATTTAGTATAGTATAGAAATGCTTGATATTGATTTTGGAATGGTAAAATTGGGTTTTGTTTGTGTGTTTTGGAATGGTAAACTTGGAGGTTTGGCAAATTTTGGGTAAAAATTAGTTTTTGACCAAACCTCGGTAGGTCATAACTTGGCTTCTGAACCTTCAATTTTTGTCAAACTTGTTTAAATGAAAATTGGGTCCGTGAAGTTTATGCTGTCCAAAGAACGGATGAAAAATGTTTTAAAACAAAAAAGTTATGCGCGTCTGAAGTTAGGTGTGCAAAACAGGAAATTTTGGACTTAGCAGCTTTTTTCTTCTGTTGCTAAGCCCGCGTACGTAGACGGACATGTGATGCGGCCATTGGGCTCTCTCTAGGGCCTCCACGCATACGGCAATATGATGCGTAAGCAAGATGAAAAAATTTTCAAGGCTGCGTACGCGGCTATATGGCGTGCGTACGCGGAACCCTTGTTTTGAACAAGTTGTTTGTTTTTTGTGATTTAAAAATAATGATCTAGCTTCCAAACCTCTATATTTACTCTCTAAGGTCCCAAATTTAGTTTCTGATCATAGTGAGAGGGGTGAACCTAGAGAGGGTGGTAACTTGGAGGTGAAGAGAGGTTTTAAAGTGGGGGATTTGAATTGAAAAATGTGGATAAATTGAGTTGGTACAGGAAAATTGAGTGTCCCACAACTGAACCAGCAAGTGCATTGGGTCATCCAAGTAATACCTTAGGTGAGTGAGGGTCGAATCCCATAAGGATTGCCGGATTGAGCAAGCTATTGTTATCCTGCAGATCTTAGTCAGGTGAATAGAAAGGTAGTTTTGATTATTGTAGGTGCATAAATAAACAGTAATAAGAACGATAAGTGGATATTGTAGAGATAGTGATGAGACGTCAAGGCTTCGGAGTTGCTTCCTCTTCTGGATTAACACGTCATACTCACTACTCCAATGATGAATGATTTCTTCAATGGCAAGGCTGTACGTGATTAAGCCATGGGTCATGGTCATTAATCTCCTCACGTCCAGACCAAACATCCGAACGGACTAGTTCAATCTGGGAGAGGGTGAAGCGCGCGCAAGTCAATCTCTTTGTTGATCCTACTCAAAATGCCATAGACAAGGTCGGATCTTCCGAATCAAAGACTGCTGCTCTTGTGGTTCTAGCCCTTAGAGCCACAGGAACCTCAATTGCCCCTGACTAACGAGGTTATACGTCACATACCTCGATTAATCCAGATAATTCTGTTAGAACCCGTGATGCATCCTCAAACTGTAGCTCAATACTATCCGGGTCAGGACTCGTAAGGAACTCATGTAGAATCAAGATTCATAAGGATGAAGAATGAAAATCTATCATAGAATAAAATCAAACATTCATTGGAATAAAAAAGTAATTGTATTAATCCGTAGGAATCAGTAGAGCTCCTAACCTTAACCTAGAAGGTTTAGTTGCTCATACTGTATAGAGAATAATAAGAAATATTTGAAAATGGTAAAAAAGATCCTAAACACTGGTGATCTCTTTTCTATATATACTAACCTAAACCTAAAGAGACATTAATAGTAATTAGAAATTACAAAAATGAAATACTAAGCTAAAGGTGCGAAAAATCCACTTCTGGCCCCACTTGGTGAGTGTTTGAGTAGAGGTTAGTGTTCAACTTGAAGGAATGGGCATTGAATGCCCACTAGGGGGTAGGATTGCTGCTCCCTTGCTCCCTTTATGGCATTGAATGCCAGGTTTGGGCGTTCAATGCCAGCCTTGGTCCTCTTGGGGCGTTGAACGCCCCATAGGGGGTAGTTTGGGCGTTCAACGACCATTTTGGGCTGTCCAATCCGAAGAAAAGCATAAACCGTTGCTGGAAAGCCCTAAAAGTTAGCTTTCCAATACCGTTAAGAATGCGTCATTTGGACCTCTGTAGCTCCAGAAATGCTCATTTGAATGCATGGAGGTCAGCCTCTGATAACATCTGCTCTGCTTTTCTTGCCTCTGAATCAGACTTTGCCATAACTTTGCCAGATTCACCCAAATTCACCTAAAATCATAGAAAAATATAAAATCTAAAAGTAATATCCAAAGAAGTGAATTTTGCATTAAAACCTACTAAAACATAATAAAACTTAACGAAACATACTCAAAAACTATGAAAATGATGCCAAAAAGCATATAAAATATCCACTCATCAGAACACCAAACTTAAATTGTTGCTTGTCCTCAAGCAACAAAAAATAAGTAGGATTAAAAAGAAGAGAAATATACAAGTCTCTAAGTTTTCAATGAAGCTCAGTTCCAATTATTGAGTGGGGCTAATAGCTCTTTTTTTCTGAACAGTTTTGACATCTCACTTTTCTTTGAGGTTCAGAGGCATTGACATCTCTCAGAGTTAGAGTCTAGATGATATTATTAGTTCTCTTGTTTAAGCTCTTCTTAATTCTTGAACACAACTTCCTTTTCTTGGTGCTTTGCACCTTTTTGAGCCTAGCCGTGACTCTAAGCGTTATGTTTTTCCGTATTACCACCAGATACATAAATGCCACAGGCACTTGACTGGGGGAACCCTTTTGGATTCAAATTTAGCTTTGCTTAAATTCCCAGACAGTGGGTCCCAGAGTTCTTAAGCATACTCTTTTGCTTTGGATCACGACTTTAACTGGCCAGTCTCAAGCTTTTCATTTCACACCTTCACACCACAAGCATTTAGTTAGGGATAACAACTCAATTGAGCTTTTTAGACTGATTTTTGGCCCTACTAACCATTGATGCTCAAAGTCTTAGATCCTTGTTCTTTTGTATATATTATTTATTTTTTTTGGAAATAGAAATGTTGTTTCTTTTGCTTCAAGAACATAAATAATTTGGATTTTTTTGAGAACCAATAATATTTCCTTAGATTCACTATTCTTTCAAGAGCCAACACCCTCAACTTCAAGATAATTATTGGTGCACGAAATCACAATCACACTTTTGCAATTCCGCACAACTAACCAGCAAGTGTACTAGGTCGTCCAAGTAATACCTTACGTGAGTAAGGGTCGATCCCACGGAGATTGTCAGTTTGAAGCAAGCTATGGTTATCTTGTAACTCTTAGTTAGGATGTAAATAATAATTCTCAGTTTTAATTAGAATGAGTAAAAGAACATGGATTAAATACTTGTTATGCAGTGATGGAGAACAGGTTGAGGTTTTGGAGATGCTCTATCTTCTGAATTTCTACTTTCCTACTGTCTTCTTCTTCACACACGCAGGGCTCCTTCCATGGCAAGCTGTATGTTAGTGGATCACCGTTGTCAATGGCTACCATCCATCCTCTCAGTGAAAATGGTCCGGCTGCGCTGTCACCGCAGGGCTAATCATCTGCCGGTTCTCACTCAGGTTGGAATAGGATCCATTGATCCTTTTGCATTTGTCACTACGCCCAACACTCGCGAGTTTGAAGCTCGTCACAGTCATCCCTTCCCAGATCCTACTCGGAATACCACAGACAAGGTTTAGACTTTTCGGATCTCAGGAATGGCCGCCAATAATTCTATCCTATACCACGAAGGTTCTAATATTAGATTAGAAACCCAAGAGATATGCACTCAAGCTATTGTAGATAGAACGGAGGTGGTTGTCAGGCATGTGCTCATAGGTGAGAATGATGATGAGTGTCATAGATCATCACATTCATCAGGTTGAAGTGCGAGTGAATATCTTAGAATAGAAACAAGCGTGATTGAATGGAAAACAGTAGTAATTGCATTAATTCATCGAGACACAGCAGAGCTCCTCACCCCAACCATGGAGTTTATAGACTCATGCCGTAGAAAATACAAATTCTGATGTAAAATGTCATGAGGCATATAGTAATTCTCTCAAAGTAGTTTTTATACTAAACTAGTGACCTAGGTTTACAAAAAATGAGTAAACTAAGATAGATAGTGCAGAAATCCACTTCTGGGGCCCACTTGGTGTGTGTTTGGGCTGAGCATTGAAGCTTTCACGTGCATAGGCTGCTCCTGGCATTTAACTCTAGCTTTTGTGCCAGTTTGGGCATTTAACTCCAACTTTTATGCCAATTCTGGCGTTTAACACCAGAATAGGGTAGAGACTAGGTGTTAAACGCCAGTTTGCGTGATCTCAACTCGGGCAAAGTTTGGACTATTATATATTTCTGGAAAGCCCAGGATGTCTACTTTTCAAAGCAATTGAGAGCGCGCCAATTGGGTTTCTGTAGCTCCAGAAAATCTATTTCGAGTGTAGGGAGGTCAGAATCCAACAGCATCTTCAGTCCTTTTTCAGCCTTGAATCAAATTTTTGCTCAGGTCCCTCAATTTTAGCCAGAAAATACCTAAAATTACAAAAAAACACGAAAACTCATAGTAAAGTCCATAAATATGGTTTTTGCATAAAAAATAATAAAAATATACTAAAAAGTGAATAAAATATACTAAAAACTACCTAAAAGTAATGCCAAAAAGCGTATAAATTATCCGCTCATCACAACACCAAACTTAAATTGTTGCTTGTCCCCAAGCAACTGAAAACAAAATAGGATAAAAAGAAGAGAATATGCTATAAATCCTACAATATCAATGAAGCTTAGTTCTAATTAGATGAGCGGGGCTTGTAGCTTTTTGCTTCTGAACTGTTTTGGCGTCTCACTTTTTCCTTTGAAGTTCAGAATGATTGGCATCTATAGGAACTCAGAATTAAAATAGTGTTGTTGATTCTCTTAGTTTAGTATGTTAATTCTTGAACGCAACTACTTTATGAGTCTTAGCCGTGGCCCTAAGCACTTTGTTTTCCAGTATTACCACCGGATACATAAATGCCACAGACACATAACTGGGTGAACCTTTTCAGATTGTGACTTAGCTTTGCTGAAGTCCCCAGTTAGAGGTGTCCAGAGTTCTTAAGCACACTCTTTTTTCTTTGGATCACGACTTTAACCACTCAGTCTCAAGCTTCTCACTTGTACCTTCATGCCACAAGCACATGGTTAGGGACAACTTGATTTAGCCGCTTAGGCCTGGATTTTATTTCCTTGGGCCCTCCTATCCATTAATGCTCAAAGCCTTGGATCTTTTTTACCCTTGCCTTTTGGTTTTAAGTGCTATTGGCTTTTTCTGCTTGCTTTTTCTTTTCCTTTTTTTTTTTAATTTTGCCACTCTTTTTTTTCCGCAAGCTTTGTTATTCACTGCTTTTTCTTGCTTCAAGAATCAATTTTATGATTTTTCAGATTATCAATAACATTTCTCTTTTTCATCATTCTTTCAAGAGCCAACAAATTTAACATTCATAAACTCCATTATAAAAAATATGCACTGTTCAAGTATCATTCAGAAAACAAAAAGTATTGCCACCACATCAATATAATTAAACTAATTTGAAGATAAAAATTGAAATTCATGTACTTCTTGTTCTTTTGTAATTAGGAACATTTTTCATTTAAGAAAGGTGAAGGATTTATGGGACATTCATAACTTTAAGGCATAGACACTAGACACTAATGATCATGTAGTAAAGACACAAAACATAGTCAAACATAAAGCTCAAAACCGAAAACAGAAAAACAAATAGACAAGGAGATTAAGGAACGGGTCCACCTAAGTGAGGGTGGCGTCTTCTTCCTCTTGAAGAACCAATGGTGCTCTTGAGCTCCTCTATGTCTCTTCCTTGCCTTTGTTGCTCCTCCCTCATGGCTCTTTGATCTGCAGTCAAATGCTCTATCATTGAATTATGGACCCTTGAGATGAACCTCCCCATCTCTCATGACTCAGGGGTAGAAGTAACTGCCTTCTTTTTCCTCTTTCTAGAGGTTTCTCTGGCCTTTGGTGCCATAAATGGTTATGGAAAAACAAAAAGCAACG
Source organism: Arachis ipaensis (assembly GCF_000816755.2). Classification (NCBI taxonomy): domain Eukaryota; kingdom Viridiplantae; phylum Streptophyta; class Magnoliopsida; order Fabales; family Fabaceae; genus Arachis; species Arachis ipaensis. Next base: position 89,758,274 of record NC_029789.2, read on the forward strand.
CTTTTTTCCACACCAAACTTAAAAGGTTTGCTCGTCCTCGAGCAAAAGAAGAAAGAAGGGAGTAGAAAGAGAAGTGGAGGAGATGGAGGTGTGTGAATGGGTGGGTTTGGGAAGAGAATGGTTTGAATTTGAATAGTGAGGTAGGTGGAGATCCTGTAGGGTCCACAGATCTTGAGGGGTCAAATGACTTCTTCATCCCTGCTCCATTTAGGCGTGCAAAATGCCCTTAGAGTGCAATTCTGGCGTTAAACGCCAGGTTGCAGCCTGTTTCTGGCATTTAACGCCAACTTTTCTTCCATTTCTGGCGTTTAATGCCAACTTGGTGCTCTGTTCTGGCGTTAAACGCCAGCTTGTTGCTTCTTTCTGGCGTTAAACGCCAGAATTGTGTCAGACTGGGCGTTTAACGCCCATTCTGCTACTCTTACTAGCGTTTAAACGCCAGTAAGTCTGTCCTCCAGGGTGTGCTATTTTTGATGCTATTTTTGATTCTGCTTTAATTCTGCAGCTGTTTTTATGACTCCACATGATCATCAACCTAAAGAAAATATAAAATAACAATGGAAAATGAAATGAAAAAGTAATTAACATAGATAAATAAGATTGAGTTACCTCCCAATAAGTGCTTCTTTACTGTCAATAGCTTGACATTACTGAGCCTTATAGTTTGCAATGTCTGCAAACCACGGAGCTTCCTAAATAGCAAACAATTGCTCATCCGAAAAGGTTTTAGAGATCTCAGTAGGAGGGAGGGACGCTCTTGCTACTGGTTCTATCTGGGACAGGTGATCAACTACTTGATTCTCTGTCCCTTTTCTGTCTTTTATTTCTATATCAAACTCTTGCAGAAGCAACACCTATCTTATGAGTTTAGATTTTGAATCCTGCTTTGTGAGGAGATATTTTAGAGCAGCATGGTCAGTGTACACAATCACTTTTGATCCTACTAAGTATGATCTAAACTTGTCAATGGCATAAACCACTGCAAGCAATTCCTTTTCTGTGGTTGTGTAATTTTTCTGCGCATCATTTAAAATACGGCTAGCATAGTAAATGACGTGTAGAAGCTTGTCATGCCTCTGTCCCAATACTGCACCAATAGCATGGTCACTGGCATCACACATTAATTCGAATTGTAATGTCCAGTCTGGTGCAGAAATGACAGGTGCTGTGACCAACTTAGCCTTCAGAGTCTCAAAGGCCTACAAACACCCTATGTCAAAGACAAATGGTGTGTCAGTAGCTAGCAGATTACTCAGAGGTTTTATGATTTTTGAAAAATCCTTTATAAACCTCCTGTAGAATCCTGCATGCCCCAGAAAGCTTCTGATTGCTTTAACATTGGTGGGTGGTGGTAATTTTTCAATCACCTCTACCTTAGCTTGATCCACCTTTATTCCTTTGTTCGAAATTCTGTGCCCAAGGACAATTCCTTCAGTCACCATAAAGTGACATTTTTCCCAATTTAAAACCAGGTTAGTCTCTTGGCATTTCTTCAGAACAAGTGCTAGATGGTTAAGATAGGAGCTAAATGAGTCTCCAAATACTGAGAAGTCATCCATAAAGACTTCCAGAAATTTCTCTACCATATCAGAGAAGATAGAGAGCATGCACCTCTGAAAGGTTGTAGGTGCGTTGCACAGACCAAAAGGCATTCTTCTGTATGCAAATACTCCAGATGGACATGTGAATGCTGTTTTCTCTTGGTCCTGAGGATCTACTGCAATTTGGTTGTAACCTGAATAGCCATCCAAAAAGCGGTAGTATTCATGACCTGCTAGTCTTTCTAGCATCTGGTCTATGAATGGTAAAGGGAAGTGATCCTTCCTGGTGGCTGTATTGAGCCTTCTGTAGTCAATACAGATACGCCACCCTGTAACTGTTCTTGTGGGAACCAGTTCGTTCTTCTTATTATGAATCACTGTCATGCCTCCTTTCTTTGGGACGACTTGGACAGGGCTCACCCATGGGCTATCAGAAATAGGATAAATAATCCCAGCCTCTAGTAACTTAGTGAGCTCCTTCTGCACCACCTCCTTCATGGCTGGATTCAGCCGCCTCTGTGGTTGAACCACTGGCTTAGCATCATCCTCCAATAGGATCTTGTGCATGCATCTAGCTGGGCTTATGCCCTTAAGGTCACTTATAGACCACCCAAGAGCTGTCTTGTGTTTCCTCAGCACCTAAATTAGTGCTTACTCTTCCTGTGGCTCTAATGCAGAGCTTATGATTACCGGAAAAGTGTCATCTTCTCCCAGAAATACATATTTCAGGGATGGTGGTAGAGGTTTGAGCTCGGGTTTAGGAGGCTTCTCCTTTTCTTGAGGAGTTTTCAGAGGTTCTTTTGTTTTCTCTGGTTCCTCCAGATTAGGCTGAACATCTTTAAAAATGTCCTCTAGCTCTGATTTGAGACTCTCAGTCATATTAACCTCTTCCACCAGAGAGTCAATAATATCAACGCTCATGTAGTTGTTTGGGGTGTCTGGATGCTGCATATCTTTGATAACATTCAACTTAAACTCATCCTCATTGACTCTCAGGGTTAATTCCCCTTTTTGGACGTCAATGAGGGTTCGTCCAGTTGCTAGGAAAGGTCTTCCTAGAATGAGAGTTGCACTCTTGTGCTCCTCCATTTCCAGCACTACAAAGTTAGTAGGAAAGGCAAATGGCCCAACCTTGATAATCATGTCCTCAATTATGCCTGATGGGTATTTAATGGAGCCATCAGCAAGTTGAAGATAGATCCGGGTTAGTTTGACCTCTTCAGTCAAGCCAAGCTTTCTGATAGTGGATGCAGGGATTAGGTTGATACTTGCCCCAAGATCACATAGAGCTGTCTTGGTACAAGTACCCTCTAATGTGCATGGTATCATAAAGCTCCCAGGATCCTTAAGCTTTTCTGGTAAGTTCCTTAAAATGACTGCACTGCACTCTTCAGTGAGGAAGACTTTTTCAGTTTCCTTCCAATCCTTCTTATGACTTAAGATCTCTTTCATGAACTTAGCATAAGAGGGTATTTGCTCAAGTGCCTCTACAAACGGAATCTTAATTTCAAGAGTCCTGAGATAGTCTGCAAAGTGGGCAAATTGTTTATCCTGTTTTGCTTGGCAAAATTTCTGAGGATAAGGCATCTTGGCTTTGTATTCTTCAACCTTAGTTGCTACAGGTTTATTCCCTACAGAGGTGGTTGGAGAAGCCTTCTTAGAGGGGTTACCATCAGCACTTGCAGGTGTCTGATCCCTCATTAGCGTTTGAACGCCAGGCTTGGGGGCTGGATGGGCGTTTAACACCAGATTCCCTCCCCTTTCTGGCATTTGAACGCCAGAACTGGACATGGACTGGGCGTTTAACGCCATTTTTTCACCCTTTTCTGGCGTTCTTACTGTCCTCAGAGGGATTTTGGGTAGCAGGTTGCTCGTCCTCTGTCAGCTGTTCTTTTCTTGGCTTTCTGCTGCTTTGAGTTGAGGTATTCAATATTTTTCCACTTCTTAATTGAACTGCTTGGAACTCTTCTGTTATCTATTTTGATAACTGCTATTTTGTCTGATTCAATTGTGATTCCATATCCTTGTTAGAATTTTTGGTTTCTTGTAGCATTTCCTTAAATTCTGCTAACTACCTTGTTATAAAAGATAGTTGCTGATTGAGTTTAGCAACTTGTTCCTGAGGACTAAAGTCAGTTGATACTGTCTTAGCTTCTTCTTTCATGAAGGACTCACTACTTATGTACAGATGCTGATTTCTAGTAACTGTATCGATAAGCTCTTGAGCCTCTTCAATAGTCTTTCTCATGTGTATAGATCCACCAGCTGAGTGGTTTAGAGATATCTGAGCTTTTTCTGTAAGCCCATAGTAGAAGATGTCTAGCTGCACCCACTCTGAAAACATTTTAGGGGGGCATTTCCTTAGCATCCCTCTGTACCTCTCCCAGGTGTTATAAAGGGATTCATCATCCTCTTGTTTAAAGCCTTGGATGTCCAGCCTTAGCTGTGTCATCCTTTTTGGAGGGAAATATTGATTCAGAAATTTGTCTGATAACTGTTTCCATGTTTTTATGCTTGCTGTGGGTTGGTTATTTAACCACCTCTTAGCTTGATCTTTTACAGCAAATAGAAACAGTAATAATCTGTAGACATCCTGATCTACATCCTTGTTACGTACTGTGTCAGCAATTTGCAAGAACTGTGCCAGAAACTCAGTAGGTTCTTCCTGTGGAAGACCGAAATACTGGCAATTTTGCTACACCATGACAATGAGCTGAGGATTTAGCTCAAAACTGCTTGCTTTGATGGGAGGTATATAGATACTACTCCCGTATGCAGCGGCATGGGGTTAGCATATGACCCCAGAGTCCTTCTGGACTGTTCATTTCCACCTATGTCCATGATGGAGAAAAGGGAATTGATATGAATTGCAAATAAATTGTATTTTTGTTTTTATTTTATTTAATTAAAAGCAACCGAATAAAATAAAATAAAATAAATAGAAAATAAAATAGAAATTTCGAAAACTAGAATAATTGATTAATTAAGGCAATTTGAAAAACCTTGGATATGATTTTTAAAAAAAAATTTTGAATTTTGAAATTCCAAAACTAATAAGATAAGATAAAATAGGACGTTTTAAAGTAAAAAATATGAATTTTTAAAGGCAAAATTCGAAAATCAATTAAAATAAAAGAAAAAACATATTTTTGAATTTAATGAAGAAAGAGAAAAACAGTAAAAACGACACCAAACTTAAAATTTTTAGATCAAAACAAAGAAAACAAACAAGGAAACTTTGAATATCAAGATGAACACTAAGAGCAACTTTTGAAAAAGGTTTTAAGAAAACGGAAACACAAAGGACACCAAACTTAAAAATTTTTATACTTTGAGCACTGATAATTCGAAAAAAAATAAAAGAAAAAAAAATCATGCAATTGACACCAAACTTAGAATATGAAACTAAACTCAAACAAAAGACTAAATTATGAAGTTATTGATTTTGAAAATTTTCGAAAATAATTTAGAAAAATAAAATAAGGATTTTATAATTTTAACCAAAAACAATAATAGAAAACTCTAAACCAAAAAGAAAATTTTTTTCCTAATCTAAGCAACAAAATAAACCGTCAGTTGTCCAAACTCGAACAATTCCCGGCAACGGCGCCAAAAACTTGGTGCACGAAATCACAATCACACTTTTGCAATTCCACACAACTAACCAGCAAGTGCACTGGGTCGTCCAAGTAATACCTTACGTGAGTAAGGGTCGATCCCACGGAGATTGTCGGCTTGAAGCAAGCTATGGTTATCTTGTAACTCTTAGTCAGGATGTAAATAATAATTCTTAGTTTTAATTAGAATGAGTAAAAGAACATGGATTAAATACTTGTTATGCAGTGATGGAGAACAGGTTGAGGTTTTGGAGATGTTCTATCTTCTGAATCTCTGCTTTCCTACTGTCTTCTTCTTCACACACGTAGGACTCCTTTCATGGCAAGCTGTATGTTAGTGGATCACCGTTGTCAATGGCTACCATCCATCCTCTCAGTGAAAATGGTCCGGCTGCGCTGTCACCGCAGGGCTAATCATCTGCCGGTTCTCACTCAGGTTGGAATAGGATCTATTGATCCTTTTGCGTCTGTCAATACGCCCAACACTCGCGAGTTTGAAGCCCGTCATAGTCATCCCTTTCCAGATCCTACTCGGAATACCATAGACAAGGTTTAGACTTTTCGGATCTCAGGAATGGCCGCCAATAATTCTAGCCTATACCACGAAGGTTCTAATATTAGATTAGAAACCCAAGAGATATGCACTCAAGCTATTGTAGATAGAACAGAGGTGGTTGTCAGGCACGCGCTCATAGGTGAGAATGATGATGAGTGTCATAGATCATCATATTCATCAGGTTGAAGTGCGAGTGAATATCTTAGAATAGAAACAAGCGTGATTGAATGGAAAATAGTAGTAATTGCATTAATTCATCGAGACACTGCAGAGCTCCTCACCCCAACCATGGAGTTTAGAGACTCATGCCGTAGAAAATACAAATTCTGATGTAAAATGTCATGAGGCACATAGTAAGTCTCTCAAAGTAGTTTTTATACTAAACTAGTGACCTAGGTTTACAGAAAATGAGTAAACTAAGATAGATAGTGCAGAAATCCACTTTTGAGGCCCACTTGGTGTGTGTTTGGGCTGAGCATTGAAGCTTTCACGTGCATAGGCTGCTCCTGGCATTTAACTCCAGCTTTTGTGCCAGTTCTGGCGTTTAACGCCAGAATAGGGTAGAGACTTGGTGTTAAACGCCAGTTTGCGTGATCTCAACTCGGGCAAAGTATAGACTATTATATATTGCTGGAAAGCCCAAGATGTCTACTTTCCAACGCAATTGAGAGCGCGTTAATTATACTTCTGTAGCTCTAGAAAATCTATTTCGAGTGCAGAGAGGTCAGAATCCAACAGCATCTGTAGTCCTTCTTCAACCTCTGAATCAAATTTTTGCTCAGGTATCTCAATTTCAGCCAGAAAATACCTAAAATCCCAGAAAAACACACAAACTCATAGTAACATCTAGAAATATGGTTTTTGCATAAAAACTAATAAAAATATACTAAAAAGTGAATAAAATATACTAAAAACTACCTAAAAATAATGCCAAAAAGCGTATAAATTATCTGCTCATCAATTATGCACAGTTAATTCATGCATTCAGATAGTAAATGCAAGGCCACCACTTTTGGATTAGAATGAATGTTGTACAATCAACTCAAGAAATTTTGTATTTTATTGCTTTTTTTTGAAAGAAAAAGACATTTTATTTAAATTTAATAGAATGACAAGTGGAATATCTCATACTCAATCGACATAAAGGAAAATTAATTACTAGAAAATAAAGAACTAGAAAAAGAAAAACAAAAATTCTTCTTGTGATATTGTAAACTTAAATATGAAAAACAGGAATTAGAATAGGCACAGGATAGGATTGAAACTCAACCACCTTAATTTTGGTGGTCATTGCCTTCTTCTGGAGATACTTTTTAGCGTTTCTTCTCTTCTTCTGCATGCCCCTGCTTCTCGTATTCTTCAACCAACTTCTGTAGCATGTAAGACTGGTTCTTTTTCTCCTTTCTTAATTGATCCATAGTGGCTTGCAACTGTTCAACTGAAGTTGCTAGTTGAGTCCAATATTCAATTGGAGGGATATTCTGCTCTTGGGGTGGCTCCAGTGTCTTTCTCTTAGGATGATCATCTAGTTGTTGAACCTTTTCTGGTGCTTACCCTTTGGAGGTTTCCATCACTTCTTTGGTTATTGGAGCTTCCACTGGGATGCACGTGTCTCTGTCAAGCAGGACTCCTGGCTCGCTACATAGGCGAGAGATGAGGTTTGGGAAAGCAAGCTTGGCTTGGGTTGAGGTCTTGTTTGCGAACTTGTATAGCTCACAGGGAATTATTTAGTGAACTTCCACCTCATTGCCCAACATGATGCAATGGATCATTACTGCTCTCCTAATAGTAACTTTAGAACAGTTGCTAGTGGGAAGTATGGAGCATCCAATAAAGTCCAGCCAACCCCTAGCAACTAGCTTGAGATCCATTATTCTCAGTTGGTTTAGTTTGCCTTTCTTATCGTTGATCCACTTAGATCCGGGTAAACATATGTCCTCAAGGTCTTGATCTAACCTTGGTTTGGCTAGTACCTGATGACAAGTCATCCTAGCCTATTTTAGCTAGTCTTTTTCTTTTGTTTTCATTAGAATTATGCACTTTCTTGAGCTACAAGCAAGCTAATTGAGTAGATTTTCATGTTTCCCTTGATTGAACCAACCATATATGAATTTATGCCATTTCATGAGGTTGCCAACATTAGCCCCCTAACTTGGAGGCTAACGTTGGCACATGAAAACACAAGGGAGAGGGGCCAACGTTTGCGCCAACGTTAGCCCCCTAACTTGGAGGCTAACGTTGGCGCCACTAGCATACAAGGCAAGGCCAACGTTAGGGTCAAAGTTAGACCCCTAACGTTGGCACCAACGTGCATACCAGAAAAATGTGTTTGCTGCTATGAAAAGTTGGAGCCAAAGTTAGACCCCTAACTTTGGCTCAAACTTTTGGTCCAACTTTTGCTAACCTCAAAACCGGTTCAATTGGTTCACTTCGGTTCTTCTCCAAGCTTCAAGAGCAATCAACCAAGGCCTCTTTCAACCCAATTCCACCAAGAGCAAAGGCCCAACTCAAGGCTTGAAGATCATTTTTGAAAGTGTATAAATAGGATAGAATTCACGTTCTTCGGAGAGCTTTCCTTTTGGAATTTTCATAATAGTTTTCGGAGAGCTTTTGAACTTTAATTTCTTTGTTTTCATTGCTTTCAATTTCATTTGCACTTGTCTTGGATCTTGGATTGGAGAATTGAAGAAATTCTGTTTCAATCTCAATCTTGGATCTCTGTTTCTTTACTGCTAATTGAATTTCATTTCCGGTTAATTGCTCTTTATCTATTTTCCTTGCCATTTACAATTTCCTTGCAATTGTTCTTGTAGGATCTAGGAAGGCATTGAGATCTAGACTTGGTTTTCTAGTCTCTGGGTCCTGAGATCTGAATTTCCCATTTCACTTTTCTGTTTACTGCTTTCTATGTTCATTTACTTTTCTGCTTCATATCCGGTTCAATCCCAGTTTCCTTTCCCTCTTCTGTTTGATGCAAATTTACTTTTCCTTGTTTAATTTCTGCAAATCCACGTCCCAATCCCCTTTACATTTCAAGCAATTTACATTCCTTGCACTTTAAGATTTCGCAATTTACATTTCTTGCACTTTAAGTTTCTGCCATTTAATTTCTTGTTCTTTTAGTTTCAGCAATTTATTTCTTGTTCTCTTTACTTCAATGCAATTTAATTCTGCAAGTCACAAAACCATCAACCAAATCTTGATTCGCTTGACTAAATCAACCACTGAACTAAAATTACTCAATCCTTCAATCCCTGTGGGATCGACCTCACTCCCGTGAGTTTTTATTACTTGATACGACCCGGTGCACTTGCCGGTTAGATTTGGGTATTTTGGGAGAAATTTATTTTTCCTACAAAATATCTCATCAGTACCCTTCTATTAAAGGAGTCAAGGTCATCCTTTTATGGGGGGTAAATTGAAAATTTCTCTCATCTTATCTAGATTGAAATGCAGAGTCTTTCCTCTGACCATGGTATGCCATGTATGGAATCCTTGTCCTTCTTTCTTTTGTTTATCTATCATCCACAAATTTTCATAAAATTCATGGATCATTCCTATTCCAACATTGGTTTAGGGTTGGCCAGAATTTTCCAACCTCTCTTTTGAATTTGTTCTTGGATTTTTGGGTATTCATCTTCTTTTAAGTCAAACTTGACTTCCGGAATCATAGTCTTGTTGCACATTACTGCATAGTAGTGTTCTTCATGAAGCTTGGAGTAGAACCTGTAACAGCCCAGACCACTTGCTAGCACGATATTGTCCGCTTTGGCACACAAGGCCTCACGGTTTTGCCTCTGACGATAGGGATGATAGCCGAAACCCCCCACACTCACTCGTCAAAACGCGTCATGCTAGGGAGAGGTATCCACACCCTTATAAGGCATGCTTCGTTCCCCTCTCCAACCGATGTGGCATTTTGGAAGTACTTTTAATCTTGCTCTTGAGTTTTGTGAGCTTTGTCTTGGGTTTGATATTCCTTTTTGTAAACCTCCTACTTCTTCGACTCAACTTGAATTTGTTTCGAACTAAGGCGCTGGTTCTCTTTTGATTGGTCCTATTGGATTTTTTGGATCCAAGTGTTTTCTTTGGAGTTGTCAATCGATTTATTTCTAGCAAACTCCTTTGCTTGGACATCTTTGTCTATCCGGGGATTGGATACATTCTCACGAATCTATGAGTATTACCCTTGACAATTGTCTCTCCGTTTGACCCGGTTCCCTTTCAACCCCACTCAGCCCCCCAAAACCTAGCCGCAACACACAGCAGCAATAGCTGCAAAAAGAAAGGAACGAAGAAAGAAAAGGGCTAGGAGGAAACGGGGAAACGCAGAGGGAAGCAGGGGAGGAAAGAGACTGTGTCGCGCGCTGGGCTTCTCTGCCATCGCACCGTCGCCTGACCGAGGAGGGAGGAGACCGCCGCGCCACACTGCCTCACCACCGCCGCGCGAGGAGCTTCTGTGGCCATTGTTGTCAAGTTCGCATGTAGAAGGAGCAGAGATGACGCGAGGAGGAAAGGGAGCCATCGCGCTCTGCCGCCGTGAGCTCCGTCGCACCCTGCGATCCTGAGGGTTTCGTTCTTGTCAGATCCGTCGCCGTTGAGGTCCTCACCATCACCATTAATGGAGGTCTGTGAACAGAGGGGAGACACGCGAGGAAAGAGGAGCCTTCGCCTTCGCTGTTCCGTCTCAACCCAGCGTCGCCGCCGTGCCCTGACGCCATTAATGGAGGACGCCATCGCAAGGAGGAGCATCGCCTCTGCCATCTGAAACCGCGTCAGACTGCCGCGCGCGAGGTACCGGGCTGTTGCTGCCCTTCTCGTCGCAGAGGAGAGAGCCCAGAGGAGAGAGAGATCGCATGATGTTGAGGGTGGAGATGCGGGCCAGTGGCGCGTGGAGGAGCGCGACCCACTGCGCGGAGCCATCGCCGCCGTTTCTGCCGCCGGCAAGCCTCGGTTAGCATCGCCGAAGCTTCTGCCCGTTTCTGTTGCCGGAGAACCTTGCTGCCGTCACCGGAGAACTCTTCTGGTAAGGGTTGTAATTTGCGGTTTCTGTCCTTTTTGGATTTCGGAAAGAGTATTGACACTGCGTGGTTGTACAGCTGCTATTATCAGAAATTTGGAGACCGCCGCTGCTTTGGTTCAGCCGTTCCTTCTCCGGTTCGGTAAGCGTTTAGATTTGAAAGCCCTTTTAGTTACTGTTCTATAATCTCACGCTAAGGTTTTGCGGCATCAATTGCTATGAGACTGAGTTTCTATTGTTATGTGTCGCGATTAGTGTTGCTGTGGTTACCGCGGGAGTGGCTTGGAGCCAAGGTTGCGTTGTTGGTGATCTCGGTTTAAGAGAGGAGGTTCCTGTGACGCGTTTGGGTTATGAAATTGCGTTTTGAGGTAGGGGCGCTTTTCGAAAACTATAGTTTATTATTGGAATTATTACATTATGGTATCAGAGCAGTCCTTCCTGTAGAGCCTGAGGAATGGACCGACTATGCTTCAATTGCATACTCTGAGCGTTTGTCATGTATTAGGTCTTGTCGAATGACGAGAATTAGAGCTTTATGCACATGACGGTCTATTGATTAACGCTGTTAGTCTTGCATTGTATAATTCCTGATGTTAAGTTTGGCCGGCTTAATACTAGTTAATTATGTATACGAGAGTACTAATGGGTTATCATAGATGAGATACGAGTTTTGAGTAAAGCGAATCGCGGGTTTTGGGAACGCTAGAAACTAATTCTCGAGGCTATTCAGTTGTGTGTCTTGAATTTTGTTCGAGTCGACGTGTTCTTGCATATCCTAACTTGAAGTTCTTGTTTGCTACTCCTCTTGAAAAGTAGTTTGATGTTCCACTCTATTCCTCTATTCATATGTATTCTTGTTTGATCCTAAGTGCATATGCTTGTTTGAAATCCTTGTTGTATCTGTCTTTCTCTGTTTGAGTTTTTTCTTGATTCATGTATTCCTTGCTGTAGCTTTGAACTTGTCCTATTACGCTGTGCATTTTAACTCATGATTCCGAGTTCATGCTTAGAGAACTTGTTGATTCAGTTTTCCTCTTATTTGACAGTGATTACAGCTAATTTTGAGATTTTATGAAAATTGCTGTTGAATAGATATATACTTATTTGTATATATAAAACTTTAAGATTACTTATACAGTTTAACAACTATTTATTTCTAATACCTCACCTGTACTTTTACTGGTTTGCGGAACTGCATTTACTTCAAATACAATTTGACTTTCTATTAATTTTACTATATTTCCAATGCACATCTTCATTTGATTATGTATTTGGGGTATTCTTCGAAATTCTGGAAAGAAAGGGGATTTCTCGCTTTTTTCCCGGTTGAGTTTCATTTGATAAACTTTACTTAATTCATTTTGATTTGAGTCTGATTTAGCATACTACATGGTTTATGCCATTGTTGTTCTTTTGAAAATGTTGGACTCATAGCTTTCTTCTTATGAACGGACTCGTTCCTTCTTAAGCTTTTCACCTCTATGAATGTCATACGTGACTCTGTTTTTAACTATTCTTTTACATCTTGTGAACATTACCATTGATCTTGGTTTGCCTATGTGATTAATTGCTAATTGTTCTACTTGCAATAACTGTTTGTTTGTGCTTGCATCTTCCTATTTGTGTTTGCTACTGGGACTCTATTGGACTGTGTGATTGGTTGATGGTTGGATTGTTTGGGCCTAGGGCCGTGGTTAGAATGAGATGAACCGATGGTTGATTTCGGTTTTGTATTTCTGGTTTGGAATAAAACACGAAAGGCTATTTTGTTTCAGCATAGATAAACCGTTTTGAAAGGCTTTTGAGTTTTTGAGAATTGAATGGTTCCTCTTTCAGAAAATATTTCCGACTTTACTTTTATTGTAAGCTGTTGTTTTTGAAAAGAGGCATAAGACGGTTATTAATCACTGGTTCGGTTTATCTCTACGTATCCTATTACAGTAATTCCCAAAAACCCTCTACTGAGAACCCTTTCGAGGATGATGTTCTCACCCCCTACATTTTTCCCTGTAATGTTTAAATGCAGGTGTTGATGGAGTGCCTTCTTTCTTATTTCTTGGTGTATATTTTCCACTTCTTGGAGCCATAGAATTCAAATAATTGAAAAATCAAAGCATTTTCCACACCAAACTTAAAAAGTTTGCTCATTCCGAGCAAAAGGGATAGGAAAAAGAGGTGTAGGAAGGGGAAGAGAGGCGTAAGGGAGAGGGAGAGAGGGTGGGTCATTATAAAAGGGGAAAGATAATCAACACTTAGTTTAAAGATATGAAAACAAAATGTAATTGAAAATTAGATGGAATGAAGAAAGATTTGAAAAAAATTTGAAAAAGATTGTGGAAAGAGATGGTATCCATAAAAGAAAGATATGAAAGATAAGATATAGATAGAAAAAGATGTGAAAAGAATTGAATTCAACGAGATTTGATTTGAAAAGATAAGATTTGAAATGAAGTTGTTGAAAAGATATGGTTTAATTTCAAATAAATTTAAAAAGATAGTGATTTGAAGAGAAGATTGATGAAAAGATATGGTTTTGAAAAAGATATGGTTTGACCAAGTCAACCCCTCCTTCCCTTCCTTGGAATTTGAATGGATGGCTTGCCTCTTTGTGAGCATTGAATGCCTAGGGAACCCCTTGGTGGCGTTCAACGCTAGCTCTTCATCCCTCAATGGGCGTTGAACACCCAAGAGCCCCCCTTGTAGCGTTCAACGCCAGGCCTTTATTTTGGGTGTTGAACGCCCAAGCAACCCCCCTTGTGGCGTTCAACGCCAGGGATTCACTCCATTTTGGGTGTTAAACGCCCAAGTAGCCCCCCTTGTGGTGTTCAACGCCAGCCTTTCTATACTTCTTAGGCATTGAATGCCCAGCCTTCTCCTTGTCTGGCATTCAACATCAGCAAGGAATCCTCCCCAGGGTGTTCTAAATTCAATTCGAAATGTTTCCTGTTTTTAATCTAGGTGCTGCACATGATCACAAATATTAAACAACAAGGGAAAACGATTAAAGTTAATATGGAATGAATTGGAATTGAATAAAACTAAGAATAAGTAAAAGAACTGAAAACAGTAATATGCTACGTATGGTTGGGTTGCCTCGCAACAAGCGTTTCTTTATCGTCACTAGTTTGACGTTCGTGCTGCTATGTTAGCAGTAGAGTGGAGCTCTCCTGCTCCAGAGTATCCCCTAGATAATACTTGACCCTCTGTCCATTTATTGTAAATCTTTTTGCAAAGTGTCTGTCTTGGAGCTCTATATGACCGTAGGATGAGACATTAGTGACCAAAAAAGGTCCTGTCTACCTGGACTTGAGCTTCCCAGGAAAAAGCTTGAGTCTAGAATTGAAGAGTAAAACCTTCTGTTCCAGCTTAAAGACTCTGGAGGAGATCTTTTGATCATGCCATTTCTTAGCTCTTTCCTTGTAAATTTTTGCATTGTTGAATGCAGCTTGTCGGAATTCATCCAACTAATTTAATTGGAGCAATCTTTTGTCTCCTACAGCCTTGGAATCAAAATTGAGGAATCTGGTTGCCCAGTAGGCTCTGTGTTCCAGTTCCACTGGTAAATGGCATGCTTTCCCATAGACCAGTTGGTTAGGAGACATCCCAATAGGGGTCTTGAAAGCTGTTCTATATGCCCACAGGGCATCATCCAGCTTCCGTGCCCAATCCCTTACAAAGGTGCTCACTGTTCTTTCCAAGATTCTTTTGAGTTCTCTTTTGGTGACCTCGGCTTGCCCATTTGTCTGCGGATGGTATGGAGTTGCCATCTTGTGGCGAACACCATAACGGTGTAGAATTGAGTCAAGTTGTCTGTTACAGAAATGAGTGCTAATAAACCCCAATTTTGTGGTTTATTTTGTGTTGAATTTAGGAAATTTTATCAACTTATCTCACATTTATTTAATAAAATAGCATGGCTTTGTAATTCTTCCTAAATTGTTCTTAAGAGTGAAAACATGCTTTTCAGGCCTTATGATAGCTAAATCTAATTCACTTTAATCCCATTCGATGTCTTGATATGTTTGTTGAGTGATTTCACGCTTATAAGGCAAGGATTGGATGGAAGAAGTGCAGAGAAAAGCATGCAAAGTGGAGAATTCATGAAGAAATGAGGCTATTTCATACAGAATTGAAGATTGGACAAGGGGGAGCAATTAGATTAGGTTAGGACCATGCTTTAGGTAGTTTCTAGAGAGAGAAGCTCCATCTTCTCTCTAGAATTAGGTCAAACTTTCTTAGATTTAAGTTTTAATTCTTGTTTTCATCTTGTTTTATTTACAATTTCTTGTTCCATTGTCTTGATTTTCCTATTTCTTCTTGTTAATTTCTCATTTTGGTTACTTTTATGTTGATGCACTCTTGTTAATTTTCATTCTCTTTAATGCAATTTTGAGGTATTTCATGTTTAATGTGCTTTCCTTAGTTATTATTGTTAATTTTTTGCATTGGGTAATTGTAGATTTTATTATTATTGCACTTTTATGATGCTTTCCTTTTATGCCTTCCAAGTGTTTGACAAAATGCTTGGCTTAGGTTTAGAGGAGCTTTTTGAGCATTCTTGGTTTGGAAAGAGAAATTAGGCAATCTTGAGTCATTAATACCCAACTTATGTTGGTGATCTAGAGTTGTTAGTTAATATTGTTTCCATTAACTCTAATATCTTGCTAATCCAATTAGTGAGTTGATTAGGACTTTTGGATTGAGATTAATTAGTCTTATTTGACTTTCTTCCTATGTTGAAGATAATATTTTGTACCTTTTTATTGGTTTGGACTTGTGACAACCAAAATTAAACTTGGATTGAGTATTATTTGTCGGTTTGGAACTATACTTGCAACGAAGTTATTTGCTCTTATCGAGAAGAAATTCTAAGCGGACGGGTTTTACTCTTTCAAGTTTTTGGCGCCGTTGCCGGGAAATCACAATGTGTGCTTGTTATTGGTTATTGTATATACGTCAATATTGTGAATAGCTTAGTTTTTGGTTTGTTTGTTAGTTTTTACTAGTTTTAGGATTTGGTTTACTTTGTTTCTTATTAGATTTTGTTTTCATTTGCTCTTGCTACTATGAATTCTCACCCTTTTGGCTATGAGTTTGGCTCAAACTATGTTTTAAGGAATGGAAGCTACAATGAGGATATGCATTAAGGATGGGACAATCAAAGGTGGGAGGAGCCTCAAGCATTTGATCAGCCTTCATGGCAACAACCTCCACCAATGTACTATGATCAAGAGCCATACCATGATGCATACCAATTTAATGTGTGTAGTGGACCTCCTTGTGGTTATAAACCACAACCACCATATGCTTATGAACCCCCTACTCAACATTATTATCCACCATACTCACAAGCCCCATACCATCATTCACCTCCATATGATCCTAACCTATATCCACCATACCAACAACCATATGAACCATATGTAGAGCCACCACGATTCCAACACCAACTCCCAAGAACCACCAATTATTTATACACTACCTCAATACTCTCACCAATATGAGCCATGATGCACCACTATTTCGTGGTACATTTTGTGCTTAATTGAGTGGATTTTATCCACTAAACTCACACTTATTCATATAATTCGCATGTTTTTCATTTTCCTTCATAATTTTGTGCTATGATTGAAAATATGCTTCTTTGGCCTTAAAATTGCTAATTATTAACCCTCTCTTATTACCATTCGATGCCTTGATATGTGTGTTAAGTGATTTCAGGGTTTATAGAGTAGGAATGGCTTAGAGGATGGAAAGGAAGCATGCAAAAGTGGAAGGAATACAAGAAATTGAAGGAATTGCTGAGCTGTCAAGCCTGACCCCTTCGTACTAAATTGATCAAACTTGAGCTACAGAGGTCCAAATGGGACGGTTCTAGTTGCGTTGGAAAGCTAACATCCGGGACTTTAAAATGATATATAATTTGCCATAGTTGCCATGCTGTTAGGCGACGCGCACGCGTGGATCACACGTACGCGTGACCTGGTGAAAGTTCAATCCACGCGTACGCGTGGACGACGCGTACACATGACAAAGCCACGTGCTGGACGTATCAGAAAATGCTAAGGGCGATTTCTGGGCTATTTTGACCCAGTTTTCGGCCCAGAAATACAGATTAAAAGCTACAGAGTGGGGGAATCAATCATTCATTCATTCATTCATCAATTCATTCATTCACTTCTCATTATTCACAATTTAGGTTTTAGATGTAGTTTTCTAGAGAGAGAGAGAGAGGCTCTCTCCTCTCTCTAGGTTTTAGGATTCTTAGTTTTATGCTTTTGAGTTAGATATTGAGAAGAGTTACTACCTCCGTTGAAGTCTTTATCATTCTAGTTTGTTTCCAATTCCTTTACTCTTTTTATTCCCCATTTACTTTGTTTAGAGTTATATGGATACCTTCAATTTTGAAATTAATTAATGCAAATATACTTTTCTATTTAATTTCATTATTTCTTGATTATTTTCAATTGAGTCTAATTATCATGTCTTCTTTCTACTCCCTTTACATGTATGCGAAATTGGCATCCATGTCAATGGAGTAGGCTTCCAACTTGGCTTTGGAGTTGATTAATATTTGGAGACCCTTGAGTTGGAAGACTCAAGAGTTAATTTGTAATTGGAAATTGTTGGCTGGCTCTCTAGTCATTAATGCTAATCCTTCCCAAGGGAGAGGATTAGGACTTGTGAATTGGAGTTAGCTCAACTACTTGACTTTCCTTCATTCGTTGAGGGTTAACTAAGTAGAAACAACAACCTATTATTATTAATCTTGGGAAATCCAACAAGGATAGAACTTCAGATTAATCTTCTCTTAGCCAAGGATTTTTATTTTAATTACATAAAACCTCTTGTTAATTTTCATTGCTTTAATTTATAATCATTTATTTTTCCATTCCTCATTCAAAAATTTCTCAGAAAATTCATAACCGATAACAAGAACACTTCCCTGCAATTCCTTGAGAGACGACCCGAGGTTTAAATTCTTCGGTTTATTTTATTGGGTTTGCTTTAGTGACAACCAAATTTTTGTATGAAAGGATTCTTTGTTGGTTTAGAAACTATACTAGCAAGGAGAATTTATTGTGAATTCTTTACTGACAAAGATCCGTTCATCAAAATGGCGCCGTTGCCGAGAAATTGCAAACATGTGCCTTATTATTGGTTATTGTGAATATTGTGAATAATTTTGCTTTTTCGTTTCTTTGTTAGTGTTTTTAGTTTTAGGAGTTTATTTTGATTAATTTTTATTAGTTTTTATTTCTCTTACTAGTGTGAATTCTCACCCCTTTGGCTATGAGTTTGGTTACAATCATGTTATAGGAAGAGGAGATTACAATAAAAGCTTGGATCAAGGATGAGACAATCAAAGATGGGAGGAGCCACAATGATTTGATCAACCCTCTTGGCAACAACCTCCTCCAAGGCACTATCAACAACCATTCTATGATGCTTACCAAGACAATGGTTATGGTGGACCTCTTCGTGACAATCAACACCCACCATAATACACCTATGAACCCCCTCCTCAATATAGTTATGAACCACCATACTCACAAGCCCCCTACTACCAAACACCACCATATGACCCTAACCCTTATCCACCACACCAACCACCATACGAACCATATGAATCATACCCAGAACCACTACCGCAACATACACCATCTCCATACCCATATCAAGAAGAACCACCTCCGTATTTTGAGCCTTTCCTCCTAACAAATGAACCCTCCTATCCACCCCAAGCTCCCATAGATGATACCCTTACTGCTATTCACCAAGGGCAAAGAGAGCTTTGAACCACACTTACCTCTACTATCGCTGGTCTCACCTCTACTCTCCAGGCTCTTATATCCCGTGTGGATCCATCCTTTACCCCCAATATTCAACCTTCAAGCTCTACTACACTTACTTTCCACCCATGTCCATCACTCCAAGAGCAACATGATCCCAATTACGCTATTGACATGGAACAAGAGAGAAGGGATCGTCTTCGGGATGTAATGGATCAGGTTCACGCATACATACTTCAAAAGAAGCAAGAGGAGGCCCAAAAGGTGGAGGTAGGAGAGACTCTTGAAGAAAGTTGTCAAGAGGTGGATGTCATGAAGGAGGAGTTGGATTTTGTACTAGAGCAAGCGGAGAAAGCCGAAATTATTGAAGAAAAGGAAGTGGTTAAAGACTTCGGAGATGCGGAACCTCCATGGGAACCACAAGTCATAGAGCCTCCTTCCAAGACGTTTGAATTTGATGTTGAGGAAGGTGTACAACCTCCAAGGCATATCATGGTCGAAGAGGAAGAAGTTACTGTTGCAGAAGCGTGTCAAGAGGTGGAAGTCATTAAAGAGGAGCCCAAGAGAGTGAAGCATACATTGGCAAGGCTGCCATTGGAGATACTTCCCCCCAAGCCATTACCATCCAACACAACATTCAAGTGGGTAAAATTTTTATCCTTCAACTGTACCTTCCCACTTGAATATGGTCTACTTGAAACGGATGGACAACTTATAGCTATCTGCGGTTTTAAGAGTAAAAAGGAGATGGTCAGTGGTTGGCAACAACATCCTAGGCTCGTTATGGTTGGAAGCTCAAGGCCTAATTGCAAGGGTTGGTATAATTCTCAATTGAATGGGTCTAGGAAGATGTTTAGGTGCTTAAATGAGAATTCCAAGGATGAGCCACCCGGATGGAATCATGATGATCAATTTGAAGACGGGTGTGGCAACAAGATTTGGGATCCTGGCATACAAGAGGATCAATTTTGGGAGCTCAAAGCTTGTGAAGAACTCCATCAAAGCTTGGGGAATTCACTTGGGATAGATAGAGCTTATTGGAAGTCCAAGCATTGGTGGCAATTTCAAGATGAGTTCAAGCACAAGCCACCATGACAAGAAGCTCACCAAATGTCCAACTTAAGGACTTTAACTAAAAGTGTTGGGTGGGAGACAACCCACCATGGTATAATCGTCTCTTTTTATTCTTATTTTTATTTTATCTTATTTTTATTAGTGTTCATTCATAATCTCTGCATCATCACCTGTATTCTGCATATATAAATAAAAGGGGGATCGACGCGCACGCATTGTATGTATATGCGCAACTAGGCAGAGAGTTCTATTGGAACGACGCGGGAGGCGTGCCTGGCGCACAAGCCAACCCACGTGTACGCGTGCTGCACGCGTACGCATCCCCTTCCTTTTCACCAATCCACGCGTAAGCGTCCCTGACGCGTACGTGTGGAATGAAAAATCGGCATAATAAGGAAACTGAACAGAGATTTGTGATGATCTGGGGCTGGCACTGTGCTAGAGGCACAAAATCACCCACGCGTACGCGTGGGCAACGCGTACGCGTCGCATGGTTTCTTCAGTTTTTGCACGCACGCGTGCGCGTTGCGTCTTGTTTTTCATTCCTTTCTCCTTTCTTCTATCTTTTCTTCTTCTTTCTTCCTCCTTTCTTACTTACTTCTTCTTCCTTTCTTTAACTTCTCATTCTTTTTCTCTTTCATTCTGTTCTCTTTATTGCATTTACATATTTTTATTCATTTCATTTTAACTTTGTGCATGTTTATATTTTCTTTTCTAAGTTTATTATGTTTTCATTGGTGCTAAATGTTCTTATTCAACTGTTGTATCTTTTTTGGTATTATTTTGGTGCTTAGAGACTTGTTCTACACTGTTGGATAATATTATTTAAATCAATGCCAATCTTTTATGATATTTGTATTCCTTTTGCATTGACATGAACTTACACTGTCTTTCATGACACACTATCTCTTCCCCTTTGTTGCAATTTTTGCACTATTGATATGCCATTTGCCTTTACTATTTTCTCACTTGCATGTTGTAGCTATGATAAACCCCCTTTGTAGGGTTTATCTTGTGTTGAATTTAGAGCATTTTGATAACCTTTCCTCACATTTATTCAATGAAATAGCATGATTTTTGTGTTTGATTCCTTATTTGTGCTTAAATGTAAAAACATGCTTTTAGACCTATAATTTGATGAATTTCTATTTCCCTTTGATTCTACTAGATGCCTTGATGTGGTGGTTAGTGATTTCAGAATTGAAAAAGGCTAGGAATGGATCAAAGGAGCAAGGAAGAAAGCATGCAAGTGGAGAAGATCATGAAAAGCCAAATAATTGAACTTGCCCATGGACGCGCGCGCGCACCAGGCGCGTACGCGCACCTTGTGAAGTCACCCATGGATGCGTACGCGTGCTGTGCGCGTACGCATCGATCCTGATATATGATTTTTTAATAGAACACGTGCCTGGCGATTTTAGGGGGTTTCCAGCCCCATTTGGAGCTGAGTTTTTGGCGAGAAAAGACTATAAAAAGACCAAAGAATGAAGGGGAAGGCATCATCATCATAGATACACACACACATACAGGAGGCTGGTTTAGTTTTAGTTTTAGAGAGAGAAGCTCCCACTTCTCTCTAGAATTAGGATTAGGATTAGGTTTAGTTCTAAGATATAGGTTTTAATTCATGCTCTCTTCTACTTCTTCTTCTTAATTCCTTGTTGCTACACTCATCATTCTCTATTATTTGTTATAATTTCTTCTACTTTGTTTGTAGATCTACTTTTGTTCCTTCTATTTTCTTTTAATGCAAATTGAGGTAATTCATGTAGATCTTGTTCTCTTTGATTGTTGTTGTTGATTTCTTACATTCAATTGTTGTTAGATTCTATTCTTGTTATCAATTTACTATGCTTTTCTTTTGTACCTCCCAAGTGTTTGATGTAATGCTTGGTTGGATTTTAGTATAGATTTTTATCCCTCTTGGCCTAGGTGGAGTAATTAGTGATGCTTGAGTGATCTAATTCCTTTGTTGATTGATAATTAGAAGTTGGTAATTGATTTGGATACCACTAAAGCTAGTCTTTCCCTTGGGAGTTGGCTAGGACTTGTGGAATCAAGTTAATTCATTCACTTGACTTTCCTCCATAGTTAGAGGTTAACTAAGTGGTGGCAATGGACAATTTTTGGTCACAATTGAGGAGGATAACTAGGATAGGACTTCTAGTTCTCATTTCTAGCCAAGAGCTTTGTTAGTTGTTAGTTTATTTTCTTTGCCATTTATATTTCTTGTCTAAAATCTCAAAACCCCAAACACACTCCATAACCAATAACAAGAACATTTCATTATAATTCCTAGGGAGAACGACCCAAGGTTCAATACTTCGGTTTATAAATTTAGGGATTCGTACTAGTGACAAACAAATTTTTGTATGAAAGGATTATTATTCGGTTTAGAAACTATACTTGCAACGAAGATTTCATTTGTGAATTCTAAACCGTCAAGAGTCTTTCTCATCAAAATGGTGCCGTTGCCGGGGAATCGCAATGGTGTTGTGTTATTGGTTATTGTATATATGTGAATATTGTGAATAACTTGATTTTTGGATTGCTTGTTAGTTTTTGCTAGTTTTAGGACTTTGTTTCATTATTTCTTATTAGCTTTTGTTTCTTATTTTCTCTTTTCACTACGAATTCTCACTTTGGCTATCAGTTTGGTCCTAATTTTGTTGTAGGAAATGTGAACTTCAATGATGACACTCGTTATGGATGAAACCAACAAAGATGGGAGGAGCCACAAGGAATTAATCACTCCTATTGGCAACAACCTCTGGATACTCATAGGTATAATCATCATCCTAATGTATGTCAATTCAATGGCTATGGTGAAACTTTTCATGATCATTAATTACCACCATTATATGCCTATGACTCTTATCCTCAACATGAACTTCAATCATACTCACAAGCCTTTCCATACCAAGCACCTTCCTATGGTCTATATCTATCATATGACCAATCCCCCATACCATATTCTTATGACCATTATGAGCAAGAACCTTTAGAACCACCACAACCCTATCAAGATTACTACCATGAACCACCTCAATACTTACCATCTCCATACCCGTACCAAGAAGAACCACCTTCCTATTATGAACCCTTACTCCAAAATAATGAACCTTCCTATCCACCCCAAGCCCCAATGGATGATTCTCTCACCTTGTTACTTTAAGGCCAAGCAGATATGCAAAGGAACACCCTAGAATTTGTGACTAATTTGACCAAGGTAGTGTATACTTTAGCCTACCAATGCTTGAATACTCAAGGTGTCTCCGTGGCCACATGTGAAAAATTAAAAGAGGACCAAAGCATGAAAGAGAGATTGGAAAATCCGGTGGAGAAGAAGGAAGAGTCGAACTTTGTATTGGAGCAATTGGAAAAACCTAGGGTTATTGAAGAAAAGGAAGAGGTAGTTGAAGATTTAGGAGATGTTGAAAGACCATGGAAATGTAGCATCATGGAGCACTCTTCCAAGAAGCTTGATATTGATGTTGAGGAGGGTGCGCAACCTCCAAGGCATATCGTCGTTGGAGACTTGAAAGAGGGTTGTCAAGAGATGGATTCAATCATGGATGAATTCCTATCTACAATTGAATCCTTTCCTATTGGACACGAAGTTTAAATTATAGAAGAACGTGCACAACTTCCCATACCCTTGGTGAACAATGAAGAAGAGAGTGAATCCGAAGAGAGCTACCAAGAGGAAAAAGTTGGCATGGTGTATATCAAGATTGAAGAATATGAAAAGGTTGATCAAGAGATGGATTCATTCATCAATGAATTTCTATCCAAAATTGAATCACCTCCCATTGAGCAAGAAAGCGAAGTTCTTGAAGACAACACCAAGCCAACTGATAAAAGGGAAAAGGTTGAAATTGAAGAAGCTTGCGAAGAGGTGGAGATAGTCAAGGAAGAGCACAAGAGAGTGGAGCTTGCAAGATCATTGGGACCACCCCTTCCTAAGTCACCATCCTACACAACATTCAAGTGGGTAAAATTCTTATCCCTAAGCTTTACTTTCTCACTTGAATATGGTTTGATTGAAAATGATGGTCAACTTAGAGCTCGTTGTGGAGTTAAGAGTAGGACAGAGTTGTTTAGTGGTTGGAAACGTCATTCTAAGCTCATGATGGTTGCAAGCTCAAAATTCAAGAGCAATGGTTGGTGTGGAACCAAATTGCATGGGTCTAGGAAGTTATTTGGAAGATTCTTTGAGAATTCTAAGGTTGTGCCACCCGGATGGAATAATGATGACCAATTTAAGGACGGGTGCCAAAACAAAGTGTAAGATCCCGGATCTCACAAAGAAAATCAAATTTGGGAGCTCATGGTTTGTGAAGAACTCCATCAAGGGTTGAAGATATTAGAATTGAAGAATGGAGCTTATTGGAGATTCAAGCATTGGTGGATGTTCCAAGATAGCTTCAAGCACAAGCCACCTTGAGAGGAGCTCCCCATAAGTCCAACTTAAGGACAATAAACAAAAGTGTTAGGTAGGAGACACCCCACCATGGTAACTTCTTTTCATCTTCTCTTTTTGTACATATTGGTAATTAGTTTAAATTCATGTTTTTGGTTGATTTGATGAGTATAATTGGTAGTTTATTATGTTAAATAAGGTTTTATAGTGTTTTGGTAGCTGTTTGGAGGTTTGGAATGCTTGGATTGGTGCAAAAACATAGAAATTTTTTTTTGAAAAATAGAGCACCATCCGTACGTACGCGCACTGCGCCCGTATGCATGCATCAAGCATTTTCGCCTACCCAGACGGACGTGCGACGTACGCGTACGCGTGGATTGAGAAATTTCATCCCAAGCCAAAAACCCGAGAGTTGTGCGAACGTTGCGCGCGCATTGTGCCTTTCGCACAAACCAACTTGCGCGTATGCGCCACTCTCGGAATAAGCCATCTGTGCACACGCGCCATGTGCGCGTATGCGTCGTGTCCATTGCACCACCATCCGCGCGCGCGCGCCATGCGCTCGTACGTGCGGATGTCCTTCCTTCAACACATCTCTTTTCTTCTCCTCTTTCCATTTCTTTCCTTCTCCTTTCTTCTTCCCTTCTTCTACCCCTCATCCAACACTCCCAAAACACCATTGATAATCATTTATTTTAGTTAACTAATTAGTTATTTAGTTAGTTGATTAGTTAGTTTTTGTTAATTTTCATTTCATTTTCTCTTTTTCATTGTAAGTATTGGATTGTTATTCATGATTACCATTAACTACTGCTGAGTATTAAAAAGGGATGTTATCTTAACATCATTATATTTATAATCTTTGTTGAATTCTATTGTTGAGGTTATATTTTGCTACTTGGTTTTGAGTTTTTCATGCTTACCTCTTAAGAATACCAAGTGATGAGAATTGCCTTCGAGCTTGTAACTCTTCTTGAATTGCATGATTTGGCCACCATGTGATTTGAACCCTATTCTTTGATTAGGCAATCTCTTGACATTGGATGGTGTGCATTTACCTTAATGCATTGTATTTCATGATTATATACATCCATATGCTGTTAGCTTGAATGCTCTCATGCTTCTTTCATACTTGTTTTACCTTACAAGTTTACTTAAAGCATTTCAAGCACAATAGAATGAGTAAAGTACATACTTCTTTTGTGACATAACTTTTATGCTAATGTGTGTTCTAAACCGACTAATTTAGAACTCACATCCCTATTTTCCTAATGTCACACTAATTCACTCACTCAATTCTAGTGATTAGTACCTCATTCCCAACAATGTATGCTCCCTTGTTTTTGTGTTCTCTCATCTTATGGTGTTATATTTTTGTTTTTCATGAATGATGTACCGCAAGCAAAAATGGAAGTGGAAGAAAGAACGCGTAGCAACTGGTTGATCTACCAGCTGAAGGTAGCAATCTGGAGAGTCGCCGTACCCCCTTGCTCATCTTTGAGTGCACCGAGGACGGTGCAAACTTTTAAGTGTGGGGAGGTCGTCCGACCGGTCGGCGATTTTGGGTGACAAGTTTCTAATCTTAACACTTTTGCATTTCAATTTTTTTTAGGTTTTTAGGATTTTTTGTTGCATTTTCTTATTTTCGCATATATATACACAATAAGCTTAGTCAAAATAATGAGGTTCTTCAAGATTTCCATCTATAGAGCACAACCCAATTGATTGAAAATTTATTTTTGTAACTTGCTTGAATTCATATTTTGTGAAGCATGTATTGAGATAAGAACACAAATATGTGAGATTTGAGCCTATTGATGTGGTTACATCTTATAACCACTTACTTTCCTTCTTGTGTGCATTATTCTCATCCTATGATTGTGACCCTTGATTTGTTTGATTCTATATGTCCAATTATTTCTTGTATTCATGCATTTATATGATTGAGGCCATCATTTCATTTAGCTCACTTAACCAAAGATCCTTACCTTTTATCATCCATTGTTAGCCAATTTGAGCCTACGATTAACCCACTTGTTCTTAATTTAGCACATTACAAGCCTTAAAGTGGAAAACAATAAATGTCCTTATTTGGATATTTGATTAGCTTAGGCTAGAGTGTGTGTATCATTCAAGTGTGGGAATCTTGGGACATTGGGAGAATAAAAGGGTAGTTTTGTATTTTTATTAAAATTATTGGGAATTGGGTACATGCTCATATATTGATAAAATGTATAGACCTTATGCATTGATGTTCTTGTACATAGTTTGAAAGAAAGAAAAAAAACAAAAGAAAAAGAAAAAGAAACAAAAAGAAAATCATGGAAAATAAAAGAAGAAAAAAAAATAGAAAAAAAAAGAAACAAAGAAAAAGAAAGAAATAAAAAGGGGACGAAATGCCCCAAAGCAAAGCTCAATAAGGATCAATGCATAAGTGTTGTGAAGTGAAAAGAAAATGCATGAGTATGTTAAAAAAGTGAAGAATAGGTAGTTAGGTTAGCTTTTGAATTGTATAGGATGTCATAGGCTAGGTGGAAAGTCTAAGCTTATCGAAGATTCAAATCTCAAGTCCACTTAACCAAATATGCATACTACCTTAACCCTAGCCCCATTACAACTAATGAAAAGATCTCTTGATAATTTTATGAATGCATGAAATATATGTTGATTGTTAGAATAAAAAAAACAAATCTTGGAAAGCTTGATTAGGAGAGAATTGAGTGAATCAACCCCTAAACACTTGAATGAATAGAGTGGATACACATCCGGTGAGGGTTCGATTGCTCAATTACATACATTCACCATTATCACCTATATTCATGCAAGTTTGTGAATTCTTTTGATAGGTCAATACAATTGTGGGTTTGGGTTTGATTCCCATTGTTTGAGCCCTTTGTGCTTACATGTATTTTCTTGGAATTTGATTTGTTTTGACCAAGCATTAGCATTCATATAGTCAGTTGCATTCATTTAGATAGTTGCATATAGGTAGTTTAGTTGCACTGAATAAATGTCATACCCTTTGCTTAATTCTTGGTTAAGCATGAGGACATGCTTGGTTTAAGTGTGGGGAGGTTGATAAACCCCCTTTGTAGGATTTATTTTGTGTTGAATTTAGAGCATTTTGATAACCTTTCCTCACATTTATTCAATGAAATAGCATGATTTTTGTGATTGATTCCTTATTTGTGCTTAAATGTGAAAACATGCTTTTAGACCTATAATTTGATGAATTTCTATTTCCCTTTGATTCTACTAGATGCCTTGATGTAGTTGTTAGTGATTTCAGAATTGCAAAAGGCTAGGAATGGATCAAGGGAGCAAGGAAGGAAGCATGCAAGTGGAGAAGATCATGAAAAGCCAAAGAATTGAACTCGCCCATGGATGCGCGCGCGCACCAGGCGCGTACGCGCACTAGGCGCGTACGCGCACCTTGCGAAGTCACCCATGGACGCGTACGCGTGTTGTGCGCGTACGCGTCGGTGCTGATATATGATTTTTTAATAGAACACGTGCCTGGCAATTTTGGGGGGTTTCCAGCCCCATTTGGAGCTGAGTTTTTGGCGGGAAAAGACTAAAAAAAGACCAAGGAATGAAGGGGAAGGCATCATCATCATAGATACACACACACACACACATACAAGAGGCTAGTTTAGTTTTAGTTTTAGAGAGAGAAGCTCTCACTTCTCTCTAGAATTAGGATTAGGATTAGGTTTAGTTCTTAGATTTAGGTTTTAATTCATGCTCTCTTCTACTTCTTCTTCTTAATTCCTTGTTGTTACACTCATCATTCTCTATTGTTTGTTATAATTTCTTCTACTTTGTTTATAGATCTACTTTGGTTCCTTCTATTTTCTTTTAATGCAAATTGAGGTAATTCATGTAGATCTTGTTCTCTTTGATTGTTGTTGTTGATTTCTTACATTTAATTGTTGTTAGATTCTATTCTTGTTATCAATTTACTATGCTTTTCTTTTGTACCTCCCAAGTGTTTGATGAAATGCTTGGTTGGATTTTAGTATAGATTTTTATCCCTCTTGGCCTAGGTGGAGTAATTAGTGATGCTTGAGTTATCTAATTCCTTTGTTGATTGATAATTAGAAGTTGCTAATTGATTTGGATACCACTAAAGCTAGTCTTTCCCTTGGGAGTTGGATAGGACTTGTGGAATCAAGTTGATTCATTCACTTGACTTTTCTCCATAGTTAGAGGTTAACTAAGTGGTGGCAATGGACAATTTATGGTCACAATTGAGGAGGACAACTTGGATAGGACTTCTAGTTCTCATATCTATTCAAGAGCTTTGTTAGTTGTTAGTTTATTTTCTTTGCCATTTATATTTCTCTAAAATCTCAAAACCCTAAACACACTCCATAACCAATAACAAGAACATTTCATTGTAATTTCTAGGGAGAACGACTCGAGGTTCAATACTTCGATTTATAAATTTAGGGGTTTGTACTAGTGACAAACAAATTTTTGTATGAAAGGATTGTTGTTCGGTTTAGAAACTATACTTGCAACGAAGATTTCATTTGTGAATTCTAAACCGTCAAGAGTCTTTCTCATCAAGCTACCATGTAGTTGAGACCCTTATTATTTGACATTAACCCACCCATACTTTATTTGTTTTCTTATCTTTATTTCTGGGTTACTTTTCTTCCCTTTTCTCTTCTTTCAGGATGGCCACCAGGAAGGGAACTGGAAGACGTTTCCATGGGACAACAGACAAGTCCATTTGCACAATCTTTGGAGAAAAGCGTCAGTTGTAGCAGCCCGTCCACTTGCACATCTTAGCATGCACCAAGGACGGTGCAATCTTTAAGTGTGGGGAGGTCGATACCGACTTCCGTGGGTTAGTTATTTCCTTCTCAACACCAATGTTTAATTTTCTTTGTTAAATTAGTTGTTGCATTTGCATGTTTGATTGCATGTTTGTTTGATTTTATGCATTTAGCTACTACTTGGTTGAAGTAATGAGTTTCTTTTCAAGATCCTTTTTATAGCATTTCACTAATTTAAATTGAAAATTTGTGTTAAACTTGTTTGAGGATTGTAATGTGGAACATGGTTGATAGCTAATAACACACAACCTGTGAGATTTGAGCTTAATTACATTGTTACGTTATTTAACTATAATATTTTATTCTTGTGTGTTTTCTTCTCTATGATTGTAATCTATATTTTGTTCCATTATGTATATCCATTATTTAGTGTATTTGCATGCATACATATGATTGAGGCCATCATTTGTTATTAGCTCACTTATCCCAAATAGCCTACCCTTTCAATTACCTTTATTTGCCACTTTTAGCCTTTTAACCGCCTTTTGTTCTATATTTTACCACATCACTAGCCTTAAGCAGAAAAACAATTAATTACCTCAAGTGAATCTTTAGTTAGCTTAAGATAGAGATTGTGTATTAATTAAGTGTGGGGAACTGTGGGAACTTGGGTTGATGAAAGTGTGCTGTGTTTTATTGACAAAAATATTGGAAATTTAGGTGCATACTCATGTGAGACCAGAAAAATTAAAAACTCATGTGCATTGATATGTTATGTTTGCTTTTATGATTCAAAAAAATAAATAAATAAAAAAGAAAAAAGGAAAAAATAAAAAAAGAAAATAATAATAATAATAATAATAATAATAATAATAATAATAATAATAATAATAATAATAATAATAATAATAATAATAATAATAATGATAATAATAATAAAAATAATAAATTACAATATAAAAAAATAGATAAATAAGGGGACAAAATTACCCTAATGATAAGTTTAATAAAAGATCAATGCATATGTGGTGAAATTAAGGAAAATTTGATACATGAGTATGTGATGCAAAAGTGGGAATTATGTGTAGCTAGGCATAATTTTAGAGTTACATAGAGTGTGTATGTGTGTTAAGTGAGAGCTTAGGTTAGTCAAAGATTCATATTATAGCTCACTTGGCCATACATATATCCTCACCCTTACCTTAGCCCCATTACAACTTTGAAAAGACCTCATGATGTTTGCATTGGTATACTAAATATTTGTTGATTAGTTAGATGAAAAATAAAGTTTTAGAAAGCATGACTAGAGAAGAGTAGAGTGATTAATCCTAGACACTTGAGAGATTAGAGTGCATATACACTACCAGTGAGGGTTCAATGCTTGATTCTATGTTCCTGGCTTTCATGAGCTATCTTCTTACAAGATTACTTGTCTCTTATTGTGTGATTTGAATTAGTGGAATCTGATTTATGTTTGTCTTGGAGAATTTGTTTACTTTTAACCAAGTAGGTAGAAGTATTTTTGCATTTAGTTGCATTCATATAGATAGGTTGCATTTCATAAGTGTTACCATTCCTCTTCACTCCTTTATAACTTCTCTTGAGCTTAGCATGAGGACATGCTAATGTTTAAGTGTCGGGAGATTTGATGCACCACTATTTCGTGGTACAATTTGTGCTTAATTAAGTGGATTTTATCCACTAAACTCACACTTATTCATATAATTCGCATGTTTTGCATTTTCCTTCCTAATTTTGTGCTATGATTGAAAACATGCTTCTTTGGCCTTAAAATTGCTAATTATTAACCCTCTCTTATAACCATTCGATACCTTGATATGTGTGTTAAGTGATTTCAGGGTTTATAGGGCAGGAATGGCTTAGAGGATGGAAAGGAAGCATGCAAAAGTTGAAGGAATACAAGAAATTGAAGGAATTGCTGAGCTGCCAAGCCTGACCTCTTATACTAAATCGATCATAACTTGAGCTACAGAGGTCCAAATTAGGCGGTTACAGTTGTGTTGGAAAGCTAACATCCGGAGCTTAAAAATGATATATAATTTGCCATAGTTGCCATGCTTTTAGGTGACGTGCACGCGTGGATCACGCGTATGCCTGAGCTGGCGAAAGTTCAATCCATGCGTACGCGTGCACAACACGTATGCATGACAGAGTCACGTGCTAGACGCATCAGAAAATGCTGGGGGCAATTTTTGGGCTGTTTTTGACCCAATTTTCGGCCCAAAAAATATAGATTAAAAGCTACAGAGTGGGAGAATCATTCATTCATCAATTCATTCATTCACTTCTCATTATTCCCAATTTAGGTTTTAGATGTAGTTTTCTAGAGAGAGGGGCTCTCTCCTCTCTCTAGGTTTTAGGATTCCTAGTTTTATGCTTTTTAGTTGGATATTGAGAAGAGTTAATACCTCCGTTGAAGTCTTTATCATTCTAGTTTGTTTCCTATTCCTTTACTCTTTTTATTCCCCATTTACTTTGTTTAGAGTTAGATGGATACCTTCGATTTTGGAATTAATTAATGCAAATATACTTTTCTATTTAATTTCATTATTTCTTGATTATTTTCAATTGAGTCCAATTATCATGTCTTCTTTCTACTCCCTTCACATGTATGCGAAATTGGCATCCATGGCAATGGAGTAGGCTTCCAACTTGGCTTTGGAGTTGATTAATATTTAGAGATCCTTGAGTTGGAAGACTCAAGAGTTAATTTGTAATTGGGAATTGTTGGCTGGCTCTCTAGTCACTAACGCTAATCCTTCCCAAGGGAGAGGATTAGGACTTGTGAATTGGAGTTAGCTCAACTACTTGACTTTCCTTCATTCGTTGAGGGTTAACTAAGTAGAAACAACAACCTATTATTATTAATCTTGGGAATCCAACAAGGATAGAACTTCCGATTAACCTTCTCCTAGCCAAGGCTTTTTATTTTAATTACATAAAACCTCTTGTTAATTTTCATTGCTTTAATTTATAATCATTTATTTTTCCATTCCTCATTCAAAAATTTCTCAAAAAATTCATAGCCGATAACAAGAACACTTCCCTGGAATTCCTTGAGAGATGACCCAAAGTTTAAATACTTTGGTTTATTTTATTGGGTTTGCTTTAGTGACAACCAAATTTTTGTATGAAAGGATTCTTTGTTGGTTTAGAAACTATACTAGCAACGAGAACTTATTGTGAATTCTTTACTAGCAAAGATCCGTTTGTCAAGCCACCTTCCAACTATGACACTCTTCCTCCAAATAATGTACCCTTTCTTCCACCACCACCTTCATTGGATGAATCTCTCCAACCCCTAAGGCAAGAACAACAAGAACTTCTAACTCGTTGCCAAAAGCAAAGGGAGGTCGTGGCTAGCTTAACCGAGGTGATGAGCCAATTGGCATCATTGTGTTCAACTATCCAAGACACTCTTATTGTTAAATGTAGAGGATTGATTGAGGAGCACAATGAGAAGGAGAATTTGGAGCTTCAAGGTGAGGAAGAGGAATTGAAGCAAGAATTGCAAGAAGAGGAGGAAGTAGACATAATTAAAACGGAAGAAGTGGTTGAAGATTTAGGAGATATTGAATGCAAAGAGGAATCTCAAGTTGAAGAGCCTTCTTCTATGGAGTTTGAAAGTGATGTTAAGGAGGATAGTGCACAACCTCCAAGGCACCATGTGATTGAAGAATTGGAAGAAGTGGAATGATAAGATAGAATTATCGTTGGTCTAGAATTTATCAATAAAGATCAATGTCATTGTCATAGTATAGTCCTAAACCAACATATAATCCTACCGATCAAATTTACAATTTGGTTGTCACAAAGCCCCAATATAAAGTAACCGAGAGTATTGGTCTCGGGTCGTCCTTAAGAGAATGGGCAAACATGTACATCAATATTTGTTAGAATTTCGGGGTTGAGAGTTATAAACAAGAATTTAAACTACTAAACTTAACATGCAAAGAATCTTAAAATGCAAGAAACTAAATCAAAGCAACTAAAGCCAAGTGTAAGCAATTTTAATTTTAGTAAGAGAATATATAAATCTACCTCTATTCTAGAACTAAGTAAACAACTAAACTAACTATAACAAGAATCAAGCAATTGGGATTTTTGGGTTTCACCTATATGAATAATAAAAGGAACTCTTGGCTAGGCATGGGAATTGGGGTCACCATCCTTGTCTAATAACCATATCTTGACAATTATGAGGAACCAAGCTCATTAAGTCTACCTTTATGCTTGAAGTACGTACAATATCTACTTCAAGATTGAAGTACGTCAAATGGCTTGATCAATTTCGACTCATAAGCCCCAATCCAACTACTAATTGACTTAGTAGTAGATTGGTGTCAATGGGTATCAATTTGACCATAAAGGTTCTCAAATCACCAAATCAATTAGACCCAATGACTCAAGTTCACCCAATTTCCTTAGCCTAGGCCAAGAGTATAGAAAACTACTCTATAATCAAAGGGAACATTTCATCAAACACATGGTATGCATTAACAAAAGACATATTCAAATTGCAAATTAATTGAAAATCACAAATACCCACTAACATTTATCAATAGAAAACAACTCAATTAACACTATCAATTATAGAAAACATCAATGCACTAATAGAAATTCAAGATCCACAAAGTTCATGAAATGAGAAGAAAAAGGGAAACAACAAGGAAACATAAATTCAACACAAGATCTAAACAAAGTTAAAACTAGAGAACTCAAATTAAGTAATTAAAACTAAAATTAACAAAACCCAATTTAGAATTTAAACAAAGGAGAATCAAAACAAACTATATATAGAGAGAAGTAAGAGTTTCTCTCTCTAGAAAAACAAGAAGCAAAAACTAACTAAAATTGTGTGTAAAGTGTGAATGATTGGATCCCCCCCACTTCCTCCATCAATTCCTGGGTCTTTTCCATGCAGAATCAAGTTGGATTTGGGCCTGGAACTCCTCAGAAATTGTCAGCCATGATTTCATTAATGAAGTCATGTGCTGGGCGTCACCCGCGCGTCGGCCACGCGTGCGTGTCATCTGAGTTCTGCGGGCCACGCGTACGCGTCGATCATGCGTACGCGTCGGTCACTGCTGCGCCAATCCACGCGTGCGCGTCGCCTCCAGTTCTCCAAAGCTCCATTCTTCATGTTCCTTCCACTTGTGCATGCTTCCTTTCTATTTTCTACACTATTCTTGTCCTATAAATCCTCAATCCACTCCATAAACACATCATGGCATCGAATGGAAATGGAAGAGGATTAAAATATAGCATTTTTAAGGTTAAGTAAGCATGTTTTAAACCATGAAGCAAAATTAGGAAGGAAACACAAAACCCTCAATTTATATAAATAAGTGTGGAAAATGTTGATAAAACCCCTCAAACTCTACGTAAGATAAACCACAAAATTGGAGTTTATCATGGAACAAGCAACAAGTCCTCCTATCTATGATGATTCCGCATCAGCATATTAACCTTTTGAGATTGATGAATCCTTCCCCATTGGACTTGGAATTGATGTTGAGGTAGATTTCACTCAACCTCCTATTTATGACTTGAGTAATGGGGAAGAGCTAGAAGAAATTGGTGAGGAAGCATTTGAACTTGAGGAATGATAAAGAATAAAGTTGGGGTTTAATACACTCAAAGTAATAAAATCCTAATGGAAGGGGGACAAGAAAAGAATGACATCAAGAAGAGGAATTTATTGGCATAAAGAGACATAGCGGAAACATAAAAGATAGATAAAGAAAAAACAAAGGATAGATAAGGTTTTCCTACTAGAATTCTAAGATACATGTTCTTAGCAACCTAGGTCACCGGAAAGGATTCCTACTAGACCTTCAAAGAACTTGTCCTTGACAACCTAGATCAGAGGGATGAAAATTGAATCACTCAATCTTCTCCATGCAACCAGCGAAGCAAATCACTCACCTCACTCAATCACACTTAAAAAACGTGCATAAAGCACTAAGGAAATTTTAGTCATCAAAAGTTATCAAAATTGTCTCACCAGAAGGTGTTTAAATAGACCCAACACAAACTAGCTAAAAGATAAGATAAGATAACTAATTTAAATCAGATTTGATCTTATCGGATTAGATCAGATTTGATTTTAAATTTTAAAATCCTAAAGATATAACTAATTTAAATCAGATTTGATCTTATTGGATTAGATTAGATTTGATTTAAATTTTAAAATCCTAAAAATACTACTAAGCAAATTATAACTAAATCAAATCTTCTAACAAACTCTAACAAAAAATTAATTAAAATAAAAGCCTAATAAATTCGAAATAAATAATAAATTATGCCTCCCACTGAATTTGAAAAGCATTATTGGGCTTCTTGCTGTCCTGACTTAGCCTATTGGGCCTTATGAGTTGTCGCCCTTTCAGCACCACTATTTTTAAGACAAACTCTTGGTCTTCTAGATGTCCAAGATTGGCATGGTATGATTCTTCTAGTATTCAGATCTTTGAATATGACGAGATTACCATTCTTTCCCTTAACTCTATGATGACAAAAATGCCCTCCTGACCACGTATCATTCTCTCCCTCTTCAAAAAGATTCGTCCTCGAATCTTGAATGAGATGCTCTTCGTCCTTCCAAGGAATCCAAACCCAATCTCTGGGTTTAAAACCATGGTTTGATGTCTCTCCTCTACCCACTGAATTGTGGCTATATCCTTTGCTAGTTCAATCTTTCTAACCATACGTTCAGCATCTTGTCCAAGGTGTGCAATTTGTCTTCCTTTCTTTTCATCCATTTTAATGCCTCCATAATTGATCAGTGAATCTACAAAACCTGGAAAAGTTGATATAAAAACACTAGGAATTTCATGGTTAGATGTATGAGAAACTAAGGACTCTGTGGATTTCAATGAGACTAATGCACTCTTGTCTAAGCTAGAACTTTCTAGCTCTCTCTCACAAGTGTGTTATTGAACTCAGTTTCTTTTTCGCTCATTAACTCCTCTCGCTCACTATTCTCATATTTTCTCTCAAAACTCTCGCTTTCAATCAAACATTGATTTTTTTCACTCAAACACTCAATCTCTTTCTCAATTTCTTTTCTCTCATATTTTTCAAATTTCTCACATCCCAAGGACCCAGTTGAGAAATTCTGCACTGTTGAATCTTCCAAGGACACATCATCCTCTACAGCATACTCAACAAATTTTTGCATCTCTGGCTTTGAAAAAGAATGAAAGATAGGCGTAGGAGAATTCCTCTGGTTATGGCGATCTATCATTTATTGCACTTGCTCCCAGTCAATGGCCAATTTGACCAAATTGTCCATGGTCGTGTAACGATAACGTTGGACTTCATCTGCAAGTTCTTTACGTAATCCAAACAAAAATCGGTCCTTAAGAACCTCAGGACTCCTTTTAATATTAGCCATGTCCATCAAATATAGAAACTCCTTGTGGTACTCCATCACTGATTGTGAGCCTTGTTGTAACGTAAAAAATTTGCCAAAAAATGTATTGTGGTATGATGATGGCACAAACTACCTCCTCATGATTTTCTTCATCTTCTCCAAGCTGCTAATTGGGCACTTTCCGTACCGTCTTCTAGATCTTCCTAATTTAGTTTACCATATACGGGCAGCATTGGAAAAATTGGCTTGTACCAGTTGAACCTTCTTTTCTTCCGAAAGGATGCAATTTGCAAAAATCGATTCTACCTTCCTTTCCCATCTGAAATACGCTTCCGGATCATCCCTCCCTTTGAATGCAGGGATTTGAAACTGAGAACTCTTTTTCGCATATGAGCTTCCTTCATCATCACTATCGTAATACTCAATCATTTTTTTATTATTTTTTTTCCAGACACTGACTTTAAAGATGGAATAATTGCAAAATCAAAATTAAAAAAAGAATTTTTTTTTGTTTTTTTTTTTGTTTCACTCTAACGTGAATTTACAGAAAATTAAAGAGAAAAAAAAGACTAAACAAGACCCAGGGAACGTGTAGATAAATAAGAATTTACCTACGACCTGTAACTGATATCAGATGATAAGAAATAAAAACACAAGGATAGATAAAGGGGTTTTTTTTCCTACTAGACCTCTAAGATACCTGTTCTTAGCAACCTAGGTCACCGGAAAGGATTCCCTACTAGACCTTCAAAGAACTTGTCCTTGACAACCTAGATCAGAGGGATGAAAATTGAATCACTCAATCTTCTCCATGCAACCAGCGAAGCAAATCACTCACCTCACTCTATCACACTTAAAAAACGTGCATAAAGCACTAAGGAAATTTTAGTCATCAAAAGTTATCAAAATTATCTCACTAGAAGGTGTTTAAATAGACCCCAAACAAACTAGCTAAAAGATAAGATAAGATAACTAATTTAAATTAGAGTTGATCTTATTGGATTAGATCAGATTTGATTTTAAATTTTAAAATCCTAAAGATATAACTAATTTAAATCAGATTTGATCTTATTGGATTAGATCAGATTTGATTTAAATTTTAAAATCCTAAAAATACTACTAAGCAAATTATAACTAATTCAAATCTTCTAACAAACCCTAACAGAAAAATAAATTAAAATAAAAGCCTAATAAATTCGAAATAAATAATAAATTATGCTTCCCACTGAATTTGAAAAGCATTATTGGGCTTCTTGCTGTCCTGAGTTAGCCTATTGGGCCTTATGAGTTGTCGCCCTTTCAGCACCACTATTTTTGAGACGAACTCTTGGTCTTCTAGATGTCCAAGATCGGCATGGTATGATTCTTCTAGTATTCAGATCTTTGAATGTGACGAGATTACCATTCTGTCCCTTGACTCTAAGATGACGAAAATGCCCTCCTGACCACGTATCAAGGAATCTTGGCAAGAGGAAGAGTTTGAAGAATCTTGTCAAGTGGTAGAATCCCTTCAAAGAGGATGGACAGGAGTGGAACATGCTCTATCAAGATCATTAAAAACTTCTCTATCTAGGCCGCCATCTAATCCTTTATTTGAGTGGGTAAAACTTATCACTCTTATCTTTATTATCCCACTTGAATTTGGTTTGCTTGAAATAGATGGCAAACTTAGGGCGCTTTATGGAATGAAGCATAAGAGAAGGATGTTTAGTGGTTGGCATTGTAAATTTAGGCTAATTATGGTTGGAAGCTCAAAATTGAGGAGCAAGGGTTGGACTAGTGCTCAAATGGATGGGTCTAGGAGGATAGTTTGGTGCCTAAGTGAGAATTCGGCTTGCTTACCACCCGGAGGGAATTACCATGATCAACTTGAAGATGGGTGTGAAAACAAAGTGTGGGATCCCAGATTACAAAAAGAGGATCAATTTTGGGAGCTCATGGTTTGTGAAGAACTCCATCAAAGCTTGAAGCTATTAATTTTGAATGATGGAGCTTATTGGAAGTCCAGGCATTGGTGGATGAATTCAAGCACCAGCCTCCTTGATGAGAGCTCCCTATAAGTCCAACTTAAAGACTATAAATAAAAGTGCTAGGTGGGAGACACACTACCATGGTAACATCTTTTCACTTTTCTCTTTTGTATATATTGGTAAAATAAGTTTAATTTCGTGTTTAGTTTTGTTTGTTTGGTTTATTTAGTATTCTAGTATGTTAAATAAGGTTTTATGGTGTTTTGGTAATTGTTTGTGTAACGACCCAATTTTCAGTATGTCTAGATCATACCGAAAACTGAGCACTACTAACTTGTCTTCCTAATTATTAAAAATTATTTATTATATGAGCCCGACTCGCTCTTAAAAACGTAGTAATTAAGCGAGGTACCTTCTTTTTTTTTTTAAAAAAAATGTTTGGACTAATAAACGGAATCATTCACAAATCAACTCGCAAATAATAACAGATACAACAGTTATAAAGAACCACACTTATATACATCTCAAACAGTTAACAACATTCAGTTATCCAGCCTTTACTAGAGTAAAGATCTTTAGTTAGAACACCCCTAGATATAGCTAGATAATAACTATATACATATATATACATACAACATCCTAGGCCCTGACCTGTTCAAGAAGTCCCTAAGCTGGCACCCAGGCTAGCCTAGACTCTATAGTCACCTAGTCCCTCTAAACTAATAAAGCGAGGGAAAATATGTTCTAGGTCTTCAAAACTCGAGTCAGGTCAAATGTCATCAAAAGGTGGAAGGTCGTCTACTACTCCTCTGCACGATCTTACATTGCCATATGACGTCCCACTGGTACTCCATCAAGTAGCCACATAACAGGAGTCTCGTACACAGGATTTAGGCTAAAGTGCACATATGAACGGGTGCAAACGTTGGTTGGTTTCACACAGTGTATACATATAAAAAGAGAACGAGATTCACCCTAGACTCAGAAGGCTACCTAGAGCAGAATCCTCTTTGCCAAACGATCATCAGTAGATTACGAAAGGGTACTCCTGCTTCCATCTAAAGGGGGAAGGGAGAGAGAAAGGGTAAGAACTGGAGAGTTCTTAGTAGGGCCGGGATTATTATTTGCGTTCATTAATTTTGTGTTGCTTGGCAGACAAATAGCAGAATACAGAGAAGCAGTAAACAGAAGATACAGATAAATAGAGGAAGTAGAGAAAATAGAAAGTAAAACACAAACAGAAGAATACAAGAAAATAAAACACAAACACAGAGAATAGAATACAAACAAAGAAAGCATACATTCATACAACAATCATAACAGAGGAAATGCACAACCAAGTATGATGCATGTCTAGCCCTAGTGCAGGTAATGAGCTCATTTGTCGGTTTCTACCCGCTCCCGACATAACCGTAGCAGCGAAAATGGGTATGGTTTCCAGTCAGCATAGGTACAGTTTTCACTAACCGACTTATGCGTTATATGCTCTGTAAGCAGACTCTGCCTTACAGGTGGCGGCAATCCAACCGTGTATGAAATCATATCCTCTGTAAGCAATCCTTGCCTTACAGGTCCGGCATTCTAGCCGTGTATGAATTAATATCCTCTGCAAGTGATCCCAGGTTAGCAGTTGCAAGTACAACTCTCAATAGTTGTGTAGCGCTGGAAAACGTTCTGTGATCGTATTACTATTTATCTGACTACCTCAATGCAGCAGATGGACATACAAATAACTCTGGAGTTGCCTTAATGCAACAAATGAATAAACAAACATCTTTTGGGTTGCCTCAAGAAACAAATGACCTTTCAACAGGTCCTCTGCTTTTTATCATACTACTATTTTCTCTTTGTCTCTTTACTTTTCTCTTTTCTCTATTTTGATATGAATAGTTAGCCTGTCCCAAGTATAAGTTCATTAAGTCTATACTGAAACAGTTTAACTTTTCATATAATACCTGACCCTAGGCGTAACTCAAGAATTAACTATGTTGCTCCTAGTTCGTTCACTAGTCTCTATTAGTTTCTATCATTAAAACTTTACCGACTTTTTCTTCGATTTTTATCTTTTCTTAAACTTTTTATCTTTCCTTTATCTTTGCCTCACTAATATGTTATTACCACTCCCTAAGTGTTTTATGAAGATAATTATGAGATTCTGAGTTTAAAGTTGTCTTTCTAAAGCTTTTACGAAAAACTGCCTTTTCCGTAATATTTTATTATTTTTATTAAAATATTATTTTTAATTAAATATTATTATTTAATGTTTTATTATTTATTATTATTTTATTATTAAATTTTTGAAAATTAACTTATCTTTTACTTTTAACTTTAAAATTCACTTTTTACCACCCGTAACTTTTAATATTTCTACTTTGACCACCCTAACTTTTAGAAATCACAAAATAACCCCTCAAACACCAAAATAATTTCAACCTTGCCCTTTTTAAGATCTAAAAGTTGTTCTTCAATGTTCGTCATCACACTCAAAGTGTTCTTCGTAATTTTTTCAAATTCTTTCTCTGTTTTCACCCGCTTTTCAATCTTTTCAGTAACCGATTTTTACCATAATTCATAATAAATTTCCAGCTACTAAAGCCCCATATTTTTTCACTTAATTTCAACATAAATTGAACCCCAATTTAAGGGTTAGGGTTTCATTTTTCTAGCAGCCATGAAGAACACATTTAAAGTTGAATATCATCAAATTTCATCGAATTTTCACCAAAATTTCAACAAGAATCACTTATATAAACCATCAATTTCAAGTACAGCAAAACCATATCATAATTACACAACTCAAACACAATTAATCAAGATTAATTTCATCATACCCTACCTTGATTTGCTACTCCAAATTCGGTTATGCTCTTAGGTGGTCTTTAAGCACTTTTTCCTCCTAAAACACATCAAGAACAACTTTGAATCCATAAAACCTCAACTGAACAAACCTCTGAAAGAGATGGTTGGAACACAAAATGTTGCACAGTTATCTCTCTTTTAAGTAGGGAGTTGGGTTCGAGCATCTTGAACAAGATGTAGTCTTCCCCTATTTGGAAGACCATTTCTTCCTTTGCCACATTAATCATGGCATTTGCAGTGGCTAGGAAAGGTCTTCCGAGGATGATAGATTCATCCTCATCCTCTCCAATATCCAAGACTATAAAGTTTGCAGGGATGTAGTGGTCTTCAACCTTTACCAAGACATCCTCTACTAAGCCATATGGCTTCTTCATGGACTTGTCTGCCATCTCTAATGAGATGTTTGCAGCTTGTACCTCAAAGATTCCCAACTTCTTCATTACAGAGAGTGGCATGAGATTTATGCTTGACCCTAGGTCACATAGAGCCTTCTCAAAGGTCATGGTGCCTATGATGTAAGGAATTAGGAAGCGTCCAGGATCCGGAAGCTTTTGAGGTAACTTTTGCTGTACCAAGGCATTGAGTTCTTTGGTAAGTACTGGAGGTTCTTCCTCCAAAGGTTTGTACCAAATAACTTAGCATTCAGCTTCATGAGAGCTTCTAGGTACCAAGCAACTTGCTCTTCCCTAATGTCCTCATCCTCATCAGAGGATGAGTATTCATCAGAACTCATGCACTGCAGGAGTGCATGCAAAGGAACATCTATGGTCTTTACATGAGCCTTGGCTTCGTTTAATTCCTGGATAGGAATTGCTTTAGTGGGTGATGAACACTCAGTAGTGTTCCGAGGGTTACCTGAAACGCCGATGGTAAGCACTGGAGGTTCTTCTTCCAAAGGTTTTGTATGAAGCTCCTAGGTACCGAGCAACTTGCTCTTCCCTAGTATCCTCATCCTCATCAGAGGATGAGTATTCATCAGAACTCATGCACTGCAGGAGTGCATGCAAAGGAACATCTATGGTCTTTACATGAGCCTTGGCTTCGTTTAATTCCTGGATAGGAATTGCTTTAGTGGGTGATGAACACTCAGTAGTGTTCCGAGGGTTACCTGAAACGCCGAGGTCGATCTCGGACGAGATATCCTGATTCGATTGAGTCTGTCGTGTCCGACTTGTTGGAGCTAAGGTACCGCCAGTCCTTGGGCGCTTGGGAAGGGGGTGGTGATACCTGTAAGAGACTCCGATGCTTAAGTCAGTACGGGCTTTAGGCAGGTTTTTTAATAGAATTAGAGTATGAGTTATACCTGGGAGTTCTAGTGTATTTATAGTGGAGTTAGGTGACCTTCTACGGGGAGATAAGACTTTCATCTTATGTTATCTTTTTTATATGGTGGTTAAGGCTTATCTTTTGGCCACTGCCTTCTAGCAGGTTATGATATTCTATCGAACTGGGCCTCTCTGGGCCCTCATCACAAGTTTCCGATTTCTTTTGGTTTGCTTGGCCCAGACCTCGTGCTCGGGCCAGGGTATGAATAGTGCCCCTGCTTGAGCTTTGATCTCTTCAGGAGGTCGTGCTTGCCCTGGGCTTCGATCTCCTTTTGAAAGGTCGTGCTCAAGCATCCTCTAACTGGGTGTGCTCCGAGCAAGCGGAGCGCTTTATCATTTTGGGGCATTTCTGCATTTTTTATCCTTTTTCTCGAAATGCAAAGCGCTTTGCTTTAAATGCTGCACCAGTCACGAGTGCAACAGCTTCTTGGGTATCTATGAAGCACTTTTAAGGCTTTATTAGTTGGGCTTTTATTCCTTTTGCCATTTCATTTTTCCCTCTACTTCATTATGTTTTAAATCTCAGAGTCTCTTTCATTTTTTGCTTTTTCTTTCTTCCGCTCGTTTCTTTGTTTTAGAAAGAAAGCTTCCTCTTTCGTTTCTGCCTTCGATCGTCCAGTGCTCCAAGGTTACTTTTTTTGTCGACACTGAGGATTCCATTCTTTCTGTGGGGATTGTCTGCTTTTCTGTTTTCCTTCAAGTTGGTTCCTTTGTTCTTCTCCCCTTTTTGTTACGTTCTTTGCTTGATGATGGTTTGGTTTTTCTGTTCGGATACTCGTTTCTTTTGGTACTTTGTTTGCTGGGTTTTGTTTTGATCTTGGTAGTGAGGTTCTGTAAAGTTTTTTATTTTTTCTGTTGCCGATGAGTGGCTAGGTGATGAGCGAATAATTTATACCCATTTTGGCATTGTTTTTACATAGTTTTTAGTATATTTTAGTTACTTTTTTTTATATTTTTATTAGTTTTTATTCAAAAATCACATTTATGGAATTTACTAGGAGTTTATGTATTTTTCTGTGATTTCAAGTATTTTCTGGCTGAAATTGAGGGACCTGAGCAAAAATCTGATTCAGAGATTGAAAAAGGACTGTAGATGCTGTTGGATTCTAACCCTGCTGCACTCAAAATGGATTCTGACCCTGTTGGCGCGCTCTCAAGTGCGTTGGAAAGTAGACATCCTGGGCTTTCCAGCAATATATAATAGTCCATACTTTGCCCGAGATTTGATGGCCCAAACTGGCGTCCAAAGCCAGCCTAATACATCTTGGCGTAAAACGCCCAAACTGGCACTAGAATTGGAGTTAAACGCCTAAACTGGCACCAAAGCTGGTGTTTAACTCCAGGAGCAACCTATGCACGAAAAAGCTTCAATGCTCAGCCCAAGCACACACCAAGTGGGCCCCAGAAGTGGATTTCTGCACTATTTACACTTAGTTATTCATTTTCTGTAACCCTAGGTTACTAGTTTAGTATAAAAACTACTTTTAGAGATTTATTATATATCATCTTTTATCTTTTTTGATCAAAGATCAGACTTTTATCATTGTTGTTCATGTCTGGAGGCTGGCCTCACGGCCATGCCTAGACCTCTTTCACTTATATTTTTTCTACGGTGGAGTTTCTACACCCCGTGGATTAAGGTGTGAAGCTCTGCTGTTCTTCATGAATTAATGCAATTACTACTATTTTCTATTCAATTCACACCTACTTCTTCTCCAAGATATACTCTCGTTCTTAATTCAGTTAAGTCAGAATGAAGGGGTGACCCGTGACAATCACCCAATCTTCGTTACTCGCTTAGCCAAGATCGCGTGCCTGACATTCACAAAGCGGTCTACATGATGTTCAACGTAGTCATTGGATGACAGCTGGAGTATACTCTCTTGGATATCTAATACATGGACCGAGTCCATGAGATTAGTATCTTCATGGTATAGGCTAGAATTATTGGCAGCTATTCCTGGGATCCAGAAAGTCTAAACCTTGTCTGTGGTATTCCGAGTAGGATCCGGGAAGGAATGACTGTGATGAGCTTCAAACGTGCGAATATTGGGCGGAAGTGACAGTGTGCAAAAGGATCAATGGATCTTATTCCGACGCTAGTGGGAACCGATAGATGATTAGCCATGCGGTAGCTGTACCTGGTATTTTTCATCCAAGACGAGAAATCCGACAGTTGATTAGCCGTGCAGAAATCGTAGAGGACCATTTTCACTGAGAGGATCCTATAGCTTGCCATGGAAGGAAGTAACGCATGGTTGGAAGGAGGCAATAGGAAAGCAGAAGTTCAGAAGCCACAAAGCATCTCCAGACGCTTATCTGAAATCCCCACCAATGAATTACATAAGTAACTTTATCTTATTTTATGTTTTATTTATATTTTAATTATCAAAACCTCATAACCATTTGAATCCGCCTGACTGAGATTTACAAGGATGACCATAGCTTGTTTCAAGCCGACAATCTCCGTGGGATCGAACCTTACTCACGTAAGGTATTACTTGGACGACCCAGTGCACTTGCTGGTCAGT
This sequence comes from Arachis ipaensis, assembly GCF_000816755.2. NCBI lineage: Eukaryota > Viridiplantae > Streptophyta > Magnoliopsida > Fabales > Fabaceae > Arachis > Arachis ipaensis. The sequence goes on from NC_029789.2 coordinate 89,803,166, forward strand.
TACACGGAGTTTTGAGAAAAGTGTGAGATCACGATTCTGCGTACCAAGTTTTTGTCGCCGTTGCCGGGGATTGTTCGAGTTTAGACAACTGACGGTTTATCTTGTTGCTTAGATTAGGTAATTTTATTTTATGTTTAAGCTTTTTTATTTTTATTTTCGAAAACTATACAAAAAAATTATTATAATTTTCGAAAAAATTCAAAAAAGAATTGTGTTCTTCAAGATTTTTAAGAATGAATTCTAGAGTTTCACGAGATATATTGAAGCCTGGCTGGCTATTTAGCCATGTCTAATCTTTTGGACTGAAGCTTTTACTTAAAACTTGGCTGGCTATTAAGCCATGTCTAATTCTTTGGACCAGAGCTTTAGACTAACGTTGCATGATTCCTGGAATTCATATTGAGATTTTTGAAATTTTTATTTTCTTTTTCCAAAATAATTTTCGAAAATTACAAAAAAAAAATCATAAAAACCAAAAATATTTTGTGTTTCTTGTTTGAGTTTAGTGTCAAATTTTAAGTTTGGTGTCATTGCATGCCTTTAATTTTCTTTAAATTTTTGAAAGTTCATGCATGTATTCTTCATGATCTTTAAATTTTCTTGTTTGGTATCTTTTCTTGTTTTTCATATGCATTCTTGAATTATTAGTGTCTATAGTTCAAAATTTTTAAGTTTGGTGTCTTGCATATCTTTCTTTTCTTAAAACTTTTTTCAAAAACATGTTCTTGGTGTTCATCATGATCCTCAAAGTGTTTTTGGTGTTCATTTTGACAATCAAAGTGTTCTTGCATGCATTACGTGTTTTGATCTTAAATTTTTATGTTTTGCATCATTTAGTTATTTTTCTCTCTCCTCATTAAAAATTTAAAAATAAAAAAATATCTTTTCGTTATTTTGCTCATAATTTTCGAAATTTTAGATTGATTTAGTCAAAACTTTTCAAAATTTGGTTGTTTCTTATTAGTCAAGTCAAAATTTCAATTTCAAAATTCTATCTTTTCAAATCTTTTTCAATTTTCTTTTCTGTTTTTCGAAAATTTTAAAATTGATTTTCAAAATCTTTTTCTTAATTTTATTTCATATTTTCGAAATTAATGCTAACAATTAATGTTTAGATTAAAAAATTTTCAAATTGTTACCTGCCTATTAAGAAAGGATCAATCTTTAAATTCTAGAATTATATCTTTTAGTTTCTTGTTAGTCAAGTAATCAACTTTAATTTCAAAAATCAAATCTTTTTAATTTTCTTTTAAAATCTTTTTCAAAATAGATTTCAATCATATCTTTTTAAAAACTTAATTTCAAAATCTTTTCGTAACTTCTTATCTTTTCAAAATTGATTTTCAAATCTTTTTCAATTAACCACTTGACTTTTTGTTTGATTTTAAAAGTTTTCTATTTCAATCATATCTTTTTAAAAACTACCTAACTACTTTTCTCTCTCTTATTTTCGAAAACCCCTCACCACTTTTTGAAAATTCTTTTTAATTAACTAATTGTTTTAAATTCTAATTTTATTTTATTCCTTTTCTTAAC
>NC_029789.2:89804756-89837550 GCF_000816755.2 Arachis ipaensis
TCTTCTATTCTTCTACTCACATAAAGGAATCTCTATACTATGACATAGAAGATTTCTCTTCTTTTCTGTTCTCTTCTTTTTCATATGAGCAGGAGCAAGGATAAGAACATTCTTGTTGAAGCTGATCTTGAACCTGAAAGGACTCTAAAGAGGAAGTTAAGAGAAGCTAAAGCACAAAACTCTGGAGAGGACCTAACAGAAATTTTCGAAAAAGAAGAAGACATGGCAGCCGAAAATAACAACAATGGTGGAGATGCAAGGAAGATGCTTGGTGACTTTACTGCACCCACTTCTGACTTCTATGGAAGAAGCATCTCAATTTCTGCAATTGGAGCAAACAACTTTGAGCTTAAGCCTCAATTAGTTTCTCTAATGTAGCAGAATTGCAAGTTTCATGGACTTCCATTGGAAGATCCTCATCAGTTCTTAGCTGAATTCTTGCAAATCTGTGACACTGTTAAGACCAACGGGGTTAATCCTGAGGTCTATAGACTTATGCTTTTCCCTTTTGCTGTAAGAGATAGAGCTAGGACATGGTTGGACTCACAATTTAAAGAAAGCCTGAACTCTTGGGAAAAGCTGGTCAATGCCTTCTTAGCCAAATTCTTTCCACCACAAAAGTTGAGCAAGCTTAGAGTGGAAGGCCAAACCTTCAGACAGAAGGAAGGTGAATCCCTCTATGAAGCTTGGGAAAGATACAAGCAACTGATTAGAAGGTGTCCTTCTGACATGCTTTCAGAATGGAGCATCCTATGTATATTCTATGATGGTCTGTCTGAATTGTCCAAGATGTTATTGGATCACTCTGCTGGTAGATCTCTTCATCTGAAGAAGATGCCTACAGAAGCCCAAGAACTCATTGAAATAGTTGCAAATAACCAGTTCATGTATACTTCTGACAGAATCCTGTGAATAATGGGACAACTCAGAAGAAAGGAGTTTTTGAGATTGATACTCTGAATGCCATATTGGCTCAGAATAAAATATTAACTCAGCAAGTCAATATGATTTCTCAGAGTCTGACTGGAATGCAAGTTGCATCCATCAGTACTAAAGAAGCTTCCTCTGAAGAAGAAGCCTATGACCCTGAGAATCCTACAATGGAAGAGGTGAATTACATGGGAGAATCCTATGGAAACACCTATAATCCTTCATGGAGGAAGCATCCAAATTTCTCATGGAAGGATCAACAGAAGACTAATCAAGGCTTCAATAATAATAATGGTGGAAAAAATAGGTTTGGCAATAGCAAGCCTTTTCCATCATCTTCTAAGCAACAGACAGAGAATTCTAAGCAGAGCTTCTCTAACTTAGCAACCATAGTCTTTGATCTATCTAAGACCACTCTCAGTTTCATGACTGAAACAAGGTCCTCCATCAGAAATTTGGAGGCACAAGTGGGTTAGCTAAGTAAAAGAGTGGCTGAAACTCCTCCTAGAACTCTCCCAAGCAATACAGAAGAGAATGCAAAAAGAAAGTGCAAGGCCATCAATATACCCAACATGGCCGAACATGTAGAGGAGGGAAAGGCAGTGATTTCCACTGAGGAAGACCTCAATGGACGTCCACTGACCCCTAAGGAGTTCCCTAATGAGGAACCAAAGGAATCTGAGGCTCATACAGAGACCATAGAGATTCCACTGAACTTACTATTGTCATTCATGAGCTCTAATGAAGATTCTCCCTTTGAAGAAGATGAAGATATTATTGAAGAGCAAGTTGCTCAGTATCTAGGAGCAATCATGAAGCTGAATGCCAAGTTATTTGGTAATGAGACTTGGGAGGATGAACTTCCATTGCTCATCAATGAACTGAATACCTTTATTCAACAGAAATTACCTCAGAATAAATCGGATCTCGGAAAGTTCTTAATACCTTGCATCATATGCACCATGACCTTTAAGAAGGCTCTGTGTGACCTTGGCTCAAGTATAAACCTCATGCCACTCTCTGTAATGGAGAAACTAGGGATCTTTGAGGTATAAGCTGCAAGAATCTCACTAGAGATGGCAGACAATTCAAGGAAACAGGCTTATGGACTTGTAGAGGATGTCATAGTAAAAGTTGAAGGCTTTTACATCCTTGCTGATTTCATAATCCTAGACACTAGGAAGGATGAGGATGCATCCATTATCCTTGGAAGACCCTTCCTAGCCACAGCAAGAGCTGTGATTGATGTGGACAGAGGAGAGTTAGTCCTTCAATTAAATAAGGACTACCTTGTGTTTAAGGCTCAATGATCTTTTTCTGTAACCATGGAGAGGAAGCATGAAAAGTTTCTCTCAATACAGAGTCAAACAGAGCCCCCACACTCAACTTCTAAGTTTGGTGTTGGGAGGCCATTATCAAGCTCTGAGTCTCTGTGAAGCTCTCTAAGAGCTCATTGTCAAGCTATTCAAATTAAAGAAGCGCTTATTGGGAGGCAACCCAATGTTATTTAATTATATTTATTTATTTCCATTATTATTTTATATTTTCTTTAGGTTGATGATCATGTGAAGTCATAAAAACAACTGCAAAATTAAAGCAAAATGAAAAACTGCATAAAAAATAGCACACCCTTGAGGACAGACTTACTGGCGTTTATAGCAGAATGGGCGTTTAAGGCCTAGCCTGGCAGTATTTTGGGCGTTAAATGCCAGAATGGGCAGTACTCTGGGCGTTTAACGCCAGAATAGGTTGTTGATGCCAGGGAATTTTGGCCAGTTTCACTGACCTTTTCTTTACTGTTTTAGGGTAGTTTTATGCATTTTCTTAGTAAATAAGAAAATTTTGGGTAGAAATACACTTACATCGTGATTCAAGCAAACATTGTGAACTTTACATGATTTCATGAGAATTATGCATGAATTGAATGACAAATTGGATAATGCATGATCTCATGACTTAGAATAGAGCTTTGATGCACTTTATTTGCTTGATTTCAGGACTAAGGAAGAAAGGAAGAGCCACGTTAGTAGCCACGTTAGTCTAATTAACGTGACCACTAACATGAAATGGGCACATGCTTGTAGCATTAATGAGAAAATTGATCGCCAATAACGCCTTCGAAAGCCATCATAACCCACGTTAGTAGCCACGTTAGTTACATTAACGTGAACTCTAACGTGGAGAGTAGAAGAGATCACCAACGTTAGTGACACTCACCTTTGTCACTAACGTTGGAACAGGCCAAGATTGCCCACGTTAGTGGTCACGTTAAGACCACTAACGTGAAGGGTAACGTGGAGCAAGGAGTAATAGGCCAACGTTAGTGACACTCACCTTTGTCACTAACGTTGGAGATGGCAATTACCACCACGTTAGTGGCCACGTTAATCTAATTAACGTGAACTCTAACATGGGAAGGAGTGGCGTTTGGAGCATTAGTGACAAAGGTAAGTGTCACTAATGCTCTCGAAGCTTAGGCATGCCTACATTAAAGGTCACGTTAGTTATACTAACGTGAACTCTGACGCAGGGAAAAGAGGCAATTAGCAACGTTATTGGAAAAAGGTGAATGCCAATAACGTTTGCGAAGGACCAAGAGGCAACGTTAGTGGTCACGTTAGTGCCACTAACGTTGAAGTTAACGTGGATCATTTTTTTTGTTTGGAACGTTAGTGAAAAAGGTGATCGTCACTAACGTTCTCGAACCCACATTTTCACTTAATATTAATACCACTAACGTCCTAACTAACATCCATGCCTAACTCACACTTTTCTGCAAGCAAAGCTGAGCCCACTGAAGATTGTAACTGCTTCAACTCAACATTGAAGACCCATATCCAAGACTTGAAGAGCCAACTAGAAGATCAGAAGAGTAGTATATATAGGAGTAGTTTTGAACTAGTAGGGGAGCTTGGCATTTTAGAGAACTACACTCTGTATATTTTACTTTCTTTGTAATTTCTAGTTAATTTGAGAATGCATTCTTCTTTATCTTCTTCCATTTCCAGAGCTATGAACAACTAAACCCCTTTTCATTGGGTTAGGGAGCTCTGTTGTAATTTGATGGATCAATAATAGTTTTCATTATTCTTCTTCTTTCTTTTCTCTTGATTTTACTAGAAGGCTTTCAATCTTTATCCAATTGGGTAGTTGTCTTGGAAAAGAAGCTATTCATACTTGGATCTCTTCGAAACCTTGGAAGAGGAATGAAGAGATCATGCTAGAAATGCTTTCTCATGTTGGACCAAATTGGGGTTTGGATGGATATAGTGACATATAATCCTACCAACACTTTGATTTGGGAATACATGTGGTATAATCAGTGTTCGTACTTCATCTCTTCTCATGAGCAATTAGACCAAGGAATTGGCTATTGATCAAGATTTGAGAGGTTGAATTACCAAGGAATTGGAATCCAATCACTTAAGATTTCCAAGGAGATCAATGAATGCATTGATTGAGGAAGATATGAGAATGAACTTGATCCGAAGAATACAACATCTCCTGAGCCCAATGAATCCCCCATTTATGATCTTACCCATTCTCTTTACTTTCTGCCATTTACTTTTATGTTCATTTCCTCAAACCCCCGCTTAAGATTCTGCAATCTACTTTTCGTCATTTATATTCTGCCATTTACTTCCAGCAATTACATTTTCTGTTATTTACTTTCCCGCCATTTACTTTTCTGCAAATCTCAACTCAATTTCTGCTTGGCTCAATTAGAACATTCCTCTGATTAAAGTTGCTTGACCAATCAATCTCTGTGGGATTCGACCTCACTCTATTGTGAGTTTTTACTTGACGACAATTCGGCATACTTGCCGAGGGAAATTTATTGAGAGACAAGTTTCCGTTCATCAAGTTTATGACGCTGTTGCCGGGGATTGATTTTATATCAACAACGATTAAATTGGTGGATAACTAGATTGAGCATTTTTCTTTTGTTTTGTTTAATTCCATCTAAGTGATTTAATTTCAGTTTTAGCTATTTTCTTTCCTTTTCCCCTTACCCGTTTGTGGTGTTCTCTTATTTGTTACAATTCAGTCCACTAACCCACTAACTGTTTGATATATTGCATCACTCACACTAACAGTACCCCTAACAGGAGTAACTTCTCCATCGATTCCCTTTTCTGCTTTTTGCCTTATTGGTTGTATGACAGGTAGAAGAAGCGGGGCTTCAACTTCTTTTGATTCTGAACCTGAGAGGATCTTCCTTAGATTAAGGAGGGAAGCAAGAGGAAAGAGAGTCGTTGGTACTGAGGAGGAGGACGAGTACTTTGAACCAGACATGGATGAGAATATGGACAACCATCATGAAGAAGAGGCTCACAACCATAGCAGAGAAGGTCCAGTGCATCATGATGGGCAAGAGAGAAGAGTTCTAGGCTCTTATATCAATCTAAACCCAGGAAACTGTGGAAGTAGCATCCAAAAGCCAACCATACATGCCAATAACTTTGAACTAAAACCCCAGCCCATCACCCTGGTCTAGAACAACTGTGCATTCGGAGGAAGTGCCCAAAAAGACCCCAATCAACATCTAACCACATTCCTGAGGATATGTGATACTGTGAAGTCTAATGGTGTTCATCCTGACACCTATAAATTGCTTTTGTTCCCCTTTTCACTTAAGGATAAAGCATCTAAATGGCTAGAATCTTTCCCGAAGGAGAGTTTAACAACCTGGAAAGATGTGGTGAACAAATTCTTGGTGAGATTCTACCCTCCTCAGAGAATTAACAGGTTGAGAGCTGAAGTATAAACATTCAGACAACAAGATGGTGAAACTCTCTATGAAGCATGGGAGAGGTTTAAGGACTTGACAAGAAGGTGCCCACCAGACATGTTCATTGAATGGGTGCAGTTACATATTTTCTATGAGGGTCTTTCTTATGAATCAAAGAAGGCAGTAGACCACTCATCCGGGGATCTCTGAATAAGAAGAAGACCATTGAAGAAGCCATAGATGTCATTGAGTCTGTAGCTGAGAATGATTACTTCTATGCTTTTGAAAGGGGCAATACTAGAGGAGTGATGGATCTGAACAACGTGGATGTACTTCTGGCTCAAAACAAGATGATCACCAAGCAGCTGGCTGATCTTACCAAGAAGATAGAAAGGAACCAGGTGGCAGCAGTCACCACCTCATCAGCAGCTCAAGAAGGAGTGAATGCAGAGGATGAAACTAATCAGGAGGAAGCCAACTACATTGGGAACTCACCTAGGCAGACCCATGATCCATACTCCAAAACTTATAATCTGGGTTGGCGGAACCACCCGAACTATGGGTGGGGAAATCAACAAGATCAAGGCCAAGATCAGAGACGTCACAACCCCAACAATAATGCAGCTCACCAACATTCCACACAGAGAACATATCAACACCCACCTAACAATACCTCTCAACATCCATATCAAAACCAAAATGGCCCTTCTCATCTCTCCAATCTCAACTCACCATCATCCGAAGATAGACTCTCCAGAATTAAGACTATACTTGAACGTATATGCAAAGAAGTTCAAGATAGTAAAATGTTCCGAGAGGAAGTGCGATCCAATATGCAGAATCAAGATGCTGCCATCAAGAAACTTGAGACACAAATTGGTTACCTATTTAAGCAATTTCCCGGCCATAACCTTTGCAGCAACACTGATTCACACCCAAGGGAGGAGTGTTAGGCTATCACCCTCAGAAGTGGAAAGGAATTGAAGGAGACCTCCAAGAAACCACAAGAGAAGGACTCAAATGAAAAGGAAGAGGGACAAGATGAAGTTCAAGTTCCCACTTCCAATTCACATAAAAAAGGAGAAGTGCAGAAGCCATACATTCCAAAAGTCCCATACCCTTAGCAATTGAAGAAAAAGGGAGATGACAGCCAATTCTCAAGATTTTTAGAAATCTTCAAGAAACTATAGATTAACATACCCTTTGATGAAGCAATAGAGCAAATGCCGCTCTATGCCAAGTTCTTGAAGGAATTAATGACCAAAAAGAGAAGCTGGACGAACAACGAGACTGTGATACTAATCGAAGAATGTAATGCCATCATTCAGCACAAACTACCTCAGAAATTGAAGGATCTTGGGAGCTTTCAGATTCCTTGTATTATAGGGGAAATCACAATGCAAAAGGCCCTATGTGATTTAGGAGCTAGCATAAATCTGATGTCCGTAGCTATGATGAGAAAAATGAGGATTGAGGAGGCCAAAGCAACAAAAATGGCCTTACAACTGGCAGACCGATCATTCAAGTTTCCTCACGGCATAGTAGAAGACTTGCTAGTGAAGGTAGGAGACTTTATCTTCCCAGCAGACTTTGTAGTGTTGGATATGAAGGAAGGATCCAAGGCTTCTATCATCCTGGGAAGACCATTCTTAGCCACTGCTGGAGCTATCATTGATGTCCAAAAAGGTGAACTTACCCTGAGACTACACAATGAGAAGATGATATTCAATGTGTTCAAGGCCATGAGTTACCCACAAGAACTATTGGGAGAATGTATGAGGTTGGATTCACTGGAAGATGCAGTACAAGAGACTTTTGAAGAAGAAGAACTTGAGGGGTTAGAAAAAGAGGAATCAGCATCAAGCGAAGAGGCTGAAACAGCGGAGGTTCATGTTCAGGGCATACTAGAGGAGGAGAATGAAAGAAAAGAAGCACCCAAACTTGAACTCAAAGCACTGCCGCCCACTCTCAAATATGCATATTTAGGAGAGAATGAAAGTTACCCAGTGATCATAAACTCAGCCCTCAGCCAAGAACAAGAGGAGGAACTACTCCAAGTATTACAAAAGCATAAGGATGCCATTGGATGGACCCTCGCTGACCTGAAGGGAATCAGTTCGGCCATATGCATGCATAAGATACTGTTGGAAGATGATGCCAAACCCTCCATCCAACCCCAAAGAAGGCTAAATCCAGTCATGAAAGAAGTGGTACAGAAGGAAGTCATGAAGCTGTAGCAAGGAGGGGTAATCTACCCAATTTCGGATAGTCCATGGGTCAGCCCCGTCCAAGTGGTCCCCAAGAAAGGAGGAATCACTGTAGTACCCAATGAGAGGAACGAACTCATCCCTACAAGAACGGTCACATGATGGAGGATGTGTATTGACTACAGAAAACTCAATGAAGCTACAAGAAAAGATCACTTCCCACTCCCCTTCATGGATCAGATGTTGGAAAGACTTGCAGGAAACGCATATTACTATTTTCTAGATGGTTACTCAGGATATAATCAAATAGTAGTTGATCCGAGAGACCAGGAGAAAACATCATTTACTTGCCCATATGGAGTGTTTGCATACAGGCGCATGCTATTTGGGCTATGTAATGCTCCTGCAACGTTTCAACGCTGCATGCTTTCTATCTTCTCAGATATGATAGAGAAATTCATTGAAGTCTTTATGGATGACTTTTCAGTATTCGGGGATTCCTTTACTAATTGCCTAAATCACCTTGCCCTGGTATTAAAAAGATGTCAAGAAACCAATCTGGTCTTGAATTGGGAAAAATGTCACTTTATGGTGACAGGAGGAATAGTCCTTGGCCATAAGGTTTCTAACCAAGGCATTGAGGTAGACAGAGCTAAGGTGGAACTCATTGAAAAATTACCCCAACCAAGTGATGTCAAGGCAATTAGGAGCTTTTTAGGGCATGCTGGCTTTTACAGAAGGTTTATTAAAGATTTTTCAAAGATAGCCAAGCCCTTAAGCAATCTCCTTGTCTTTGATGAAAAGTGCATGCTAGCATTCGAAAACTTGAAAAAGAGGCTGTCCTCTGCCCCTATCATTTCCCCACCTGATTGGAACTTACCATTTGAACTGATGTGTGATGCATCTGATTTTGCAGTTGGGGCAGTGTTAGGACAGAGGAAAGATAATTTGGTCCATGTGATATACTATGCCAGCAAAGTCCTGACACTCAAAGAAACTATACCACCACTGAAAAGGAGTTGCTGGCAATAGTTTTTGCATTTGACAAGTTTAGATCATACCTCATTGGTGCCAAAGTGATCATTTTCACAGATCACACAGCACTTAAATATTTATTTGCCAAGCAGGAATCAAAACCAAGACTGATAAGATGGATCTTGTTGTTGCAGGAATTCAATATTGAGATTAGAGACAAGAAATGAGTGGAGAACAAAGTAGCCGATCACCTATCCAGAATCCCTCATGACAAAGGTGGAACACATGATGCAAGTGTGAATGAGTGCTTCCCAGATGAGCAGTTAATGACGGTTCACAAAGCACCCTGGTTTGCAGACATTGCTAATTTCAAGGCAACTAGGGCTTTACCTCCAGAGATCAACAAACATCAAAAAAGAAAACTCATCAATGACGCTAAATATTTTATCTGGGATGAGCCATATCTCTTCAAGAAGTGTTCAGATGGAATCCTGAAAAGATGTGTTTCAGAAGAAGAGGGACGAGAGGTCCTGTGAAACTACCACGGCTCGTGCTATGGAGGCCATTTTGAAGGGGAAAGAACTGCAGTCAAGGTGTTACAAAGTGGATTCTTTTGGCCCACCCTTTTTAAGGATGCCAAAGAACTAGTAAAGAACTGCAATGAATGCCAAAGAGTTGGAAACTTACCCAAAAGAAATGAGATGCCACAGAATTTCATCTTAGAACTGGAACTGTTTGATGTGTGGGGAATCGATTTCATGGGACCATTCCCAACCTCATATTCAAACAAGTATATCTTGGTAGCAGTGGATTACATTTCCAAGTGGGTAGAGGCTATTGCAACCCCAACAAATGATAACAAGGTGGTCATGAACTTCCTCAGAAAGAATATCTTTAGCCAGTTCGGAGTCCCACGAACACTCATCAGTGATGGAGGGAGCCATTTTTGTAACAGACCACTAGAAGCTCTTCTCCTACGATACGGGGTAAAACACAAGGTTGCCACGCCTTACCACCTCCAAACAAGTGGGAAAACCGAGATATCTAACAGAGAGCTAAAAAGATACCTAGAAAAGACTATAGGAGCATCAAGAAAGTATTGGTCGAAGAAGCTAGATGATGCTCTTTGGGCATACAGAACGGCATTCAAAACACCAATTGGGATGTCCCCATATCAACTGGTGTATGGAAAGGCCTGTTATTTACCATTGGAGCTGGAACACAAAGCCCTCTGGGCTCTCAAGCTACTAAATTTTGATAGCATTGCTGCTGGTGAAAAAAGGATCTTGTAGCTGCAGGAAATGGAGGAGTTTAGATCTCAAGCCTACGAAAATGCCAATATCTATAAAGAAAAGGCAAAGAGAAGGCACGACCTCAATCTGACACCCAGGAGCTTCGAAAAAGGACAGTAAGTGCTCCTCTACAACTCCAAATTGAGACTTTTCCCTGGGAAACTCAAATCAAGGTGGTCAGAACCCTTTCTTGTCAGAAAGGTCTCACCGTATAGACACATAGAAATCATGGAGGAAAGTTCAAGGAGGACTTTCACTGTGAACGGACAAAGGCTCAAACACTACATGGGAAACATGGGGAAAAGCCCCAAAATGAAATATCATCTCAACTGATGGAGAAATCGTCGAGCTAGCGACGCTAAAAGAGCGCTTTGTTAGGAGGCAACCCAACCTAAGGTAGTTTCCTTTTCATGATCATTTCAATAAAGGGTACAAGTAGTTTTCCCTGTATTGTGAGGAGCTAAGTTTGGTGTTGCACACCAATACAATCCAAGAGTGAATGTGTAATTCTAAGTTTGGTGTTCCACCAAAGATTTCAGTTAGAATCACACTACACCTCTTCAACGGCAAGTTGCTAGCCCCAACCAATCAGGGAAACCACTTAACAATAGTTTAGTTTCTAGTTCATAGTCGTTTTATTAATAAAATCACATGAGGTTCTCTGCATGTATTCAATCTGTTGCATTAGGCAAGGAACCAAGTTTGGTGTTCACACACCAAATTAAGTTCGGAAATTCACAAGCATACATGCATGCACTAGTTCTCAAGTGCTTTGGGAACAAGCAACTTCCAATAATTTTGTAGGAATTCAATCAATCTTTTGGAAAAATGGTGCACCATCATCCAAGGAGGCGAAGAAGGATGCAAAAGCTCTGGGTGATGACAGCAAAGGGAGAGCTAGAAGTCACCACCAAAAGGTTGTGTTGTTACTTGATTCCATTTGCTGGAAAATGCTCAAATTGGAAGTCTGACTGTGCCCATGTTAATAGTTACTCTTTAGTTTAAGTCACTAGAATTTAATGTTTGTTTTCTTTGCTTTTGTCATAAGTGTGCTGGTCCAAGTTACCTGTTTTCATTTTCATCCTACTTACTTGTATGCTTGCCCTTTGAATTTAATAAAAGAGAATGTTATGAAAGAAACTAGAGTAGGGTTCATATGGTGAAATAAGTCCTCAAGGTTTGTGGTGTGGTAATAGATTAGCTAAGTTGGATCACCTATAAGGTATGAGGGCACTTATGTGTATTGAAATACATGCTTGAAGCACATTCTATGAGATTAGCCAAACAACAAGATCCTAATAAGAAAAAGAGAAAGAACAATAAGAGTTTGAAAAAGAAAGAAAAATAATTAGAAATAAGGCTAGGCACCAAGGGTTTAAATCTTGAGGGATGCGTCTGTGGTGTTCTTGTACCAAGGATCTGCTTGGATGAATAAGTTCTTAGGAGTGCTTCCTCACTTGGTAACTTGGGTTAACTAACCCGGGATTATCAACTGAAAATCCACTATCAAGAGTAACCTTGCTATAGAACATTTAGTAACCCAAAAAGGTACTGGACACCAAGGCCTCAAGGAAAGAAAATAACAAACCATGTGCCTGTGGTGTGCATGTATGGGGGAGAGAGACTTGAGGGAGTAAGTCCTTAGGGGTGTTTCAACACCTAGCACCTTGAACCAACTGGTTCGGGAGTGTTGGCTGAAAGCTTACTTTAAAGAGTTTCCCCCTCACAGAGCACTTAGCCTAAGGATGCAATAAACCTTGAGAAAAAAAAGGGAGGATAAAAAAAATAAGGATCTCATAGGATGCAATCAAGCAAGTATTCAAGAGCATGATAAGGACCTGGAAACCAGTAAAGGAGTGAACCTAAGTTGCTATGCATGAAACCCCATAAACCAAGAACTTTACTTCTAAAATAAGAACTTATTTCTCTTGTTCTTTCATTCATCATTCTGATGTTTAAATACTTGCTTAGGGACAAGCAAGCTTTAAGTTTGGTGTTTTGATGCCAGGGCATTTCGGCCAGTTTCACTGACCTTTTCTTTACTGTTTTAGGGTAGTTTCATGCATTTTCTTAGTAAATAAGCAAGTTTTGGGTAGAAATACACTTACATCATGATTCAAGCAAACATTGTAAACTTTACATGATTTCATGAGAATTATGCATGAATTGAATGACAAATTGGATAATGCATGATCTCATGACTTGGAATAGAGCTTTGATGCACTTTATTTGCTTGATTTCAGGACAAAGGAAGAAAGGAAGAGCCACATTAGTATCCATGTTAGTCTAATTAACGTGACCACTAACGTGGAATGGGCACAAGCTTGTAGCGTTAATGAGAAAAGTGATCGCCAATAACGCCTTCGAAAGCCATCATAACCCACGTTAGTAGCCACGTTAGTTACATTAACGTGAGAGCTAACGTGGAAAGAAAAGAGGAGCTCCAACGTTGGTGGTCAAAGTGAACCCCACTAACGTTCCAAAAGGCCATACATAAGCCACGTTAAGAGCCACGTTAATCTAATTAACGTGAACTCTAACGTGAAGAGTAGAAGAGATCGCCAACGTTAGTGACACTCACCTTTGTCACTAACGTTGGAACAGGCCAAGATTACCCACGTTAGTGGTCACGTTAAGACCACTAATGTGAAGGGTAATGTGGAGCAAGGAGTAATAGGCCAACGTTAGTGACACTCACCTTTGTCACTGATGCCAAGGCATCATAGGCTAGTTTCACTAGCATGTTTCTGTTAGTTTTAGTTGTTTTATGCATTTTCTTGAGCTTAAAGTAACCAAAAATGGTTAAATGAAGAACAAAGTAATGAACCATCCAAACAATATGATTTTGATGCAAATTCCACCTTTACTTTTACTTTGAGCTAGTTTCTTTTTCTTTGTAATTGAATTCAGAGCTATGATTCACTAAACCCCCTTTCATTGGGTTAGGGAGCTCTATTGTAATTCAATGAATCAATAATAGTTTATCTTCTTCTTCAATCTTTTCTCTTGAATTTTGTTAGAAAGCTTCTCGATCTAATTCCATTGAGTAGTTGTCTTGGGAAAGAAACTACTCATAATTGGAATCCTTCGGAACCTTGGGAAAGGAATGGAGGATTCATGCTAGAGAAGCTTTCTCACAGTGAATTGGATTGGGGTTTGGATGGATATTGTGACATGTAATCCTACCAAATTGTGGTTCATGAAATTGTGTGGTATAATCAGTGATCAAGCATCATCTCTTCTTATGAACATTTAAACCAAGGGATTGGGAATTTGTTTGTTTTTAGAGAGCATTGGTGAGCCAAGGAATTGGGATCCAATCATATAAGATTGCCAAGCAAAATTCAATGAATGCATTGGTTGAGGAAGAGATATACATGTTTTGATTCGGAGATTTCAATATCTCCTAAACCCAATGAATTCCCCATTTCTGATTTCCACTTTCTCTTTACATTCTGCAACTCAATTCATGCAATCACCCCCATTCCCTTTTAATTTCAGCAATTTACATTCTGCTCTTTAATTCATGCAATTTAAGATTCAGCCATTTAATTTTCTTGTCATTTACTTTTCCCGCAAATTTTACATTCCGCAATTCTCATCTCAAATCTTGATTCCGCTCAACTAGAACACACTTCTAATCCGAATTGCTCACTCAACCAATCCTTGTGGGATTCGACCTCACTCTATTGTGAGTTTTTACTTGACGACGATAACCGGTGCACTTGCCGGAAGGAATTTTGCCGATCGTGCAATTTCCTAAATCGTAGCATAACACGTTTATGCGCATCAGTCACTAACGTTGGAGATGGCAATTACTACTACGTTAGTGGCCACGTTAATCTAATTAACGTGAACTCTAACGTGGGAAGGAGGGGCGTTTGGAGCGTTAGTGACAAAGGTAAGTGTCACTAACGCTCTTGAAGCTTAGCCATGCCTACGTTAAGGGTCACGTTAGTTATACTAACGTGAACTCTGACGTAGGGAAAAGAGGCAATTAGCAACGTTATTGGAAAAGGTGAATGCCAATAACGTTTGCGAAGGACCAAGAGGCAACGTTAGTGGTCACGTTAGTGCCACTAACGTTGAAGTTAATGTGGATCATTTTTTTGGTTTGGAATGTTAGTGAAAAAGGTGATCGTCACTAACGTTCTCGAACCCACATTTTCACTTAACGTTAACACCACTAACGTCCTAACTAACGTCCATGCTTTACTCACACTTTTTCTGCAAGCAAAGCTGAGCCCACTGAAGATTGTAACTGCTTTAACTCAAGATTGAAGGCCCATATCCAAGACTTGAAGAGCCAACTAGAAGATCAGAAGAGTAGTATATATAGGAGTAGTTTTGAACTAGTAGGGGAGCTTGGCATTTTGGAGAACTACACTATGTATATTTTACTTTCTCTGTAATTTCTAGTTAATTTGAGAATGCATTCTTCTTTATCTTCTTCCATTTCCAGAGCTATGAACAACTAAACCCCTTTTCATTGGGTTAGGGAGCTCTATTGTAATTTGATGGATCAATAATAGTTTTCATTATTCTTCTTCTTTCTTTTCTCTTGATTTTACGAGAAGGCTTTCAATCTTCATCCAATTGGGTAGTTTTCTTGGAAAAGAAGCTATTCATACTTGGATCTCTTCGGAACCATGGAAGAGGAATGAAGAGATCATGCTAGAAATGCTTTCTCATGTTGGACCAAATTGGGGTTTGGATGGATATAGTGACATATAATTCTACCAACACTTTGATTTGGGAATACATGTGGTATAATTAGTGACCATACTTCATCTCTTCTCATGAGCAATTAGACCAAGAAATTGGCTATTGATCAAGATTTGAGAGATTGAATTACCAAGGAATTGGAATCCAATCACTTAAGATTGCCAAGGAGATCAATGAATACATTGATTGAGGAAGAGATGAGAATGAACTCGATCCGGAGAATACAATATCTCCTGAGCCCAATGAATCCCCCATTTCTGATCTTACCCATTCTCTTTACTTTCTGCCATTTACTTTTATGTTCATTTCCCCAAACCCCCGCTTAAGATTCTGCAATTTACTTTCCGTCATTTACATTCTGCCATTTACTTCCAACAATTACATTTTTTTGTTATTTACTTTCTCGCCATTTACTTTTCTGCAAATCTCAACTCAATTTCTGCTTAGCTCAACTAGAACATTCCTCTGATTAAATTTGCTTGACCAATCAATTCCTGTGGGATTCGACCTCACTCTATTGTGAGTTTTTACTTGACGACAATTCGGATACTTGCCGAGGGAAATTTGTTGAGAGACAAGTTTTCGTGCATCAGCTGTCTGGCGTCTGGCTGGCGTTAAACGCCAGAAAGGGGCAGCAGATTGGCGTTTAATGCCAGGAAAGGTAGTAGGGCTGGCGTTTAACGCCAAGAAAGGTAGCAGAGCTGGCGTTAAATGCCAGGAATGGCTCACAATGGGCGTTTGAACGCTAGAATGGTTCAGGGAGCAGAATTCCTTGACACCTCAAGATCTGTGGACCTCACAGGATCCCCACCTACCCCACCTCTTCTTCTCTCCACTTTACACCTTTTCATAACACTCTTCTCCAAATACCCTTTACCAATCCCATCATTAACTCTTCCCCATATCCTCTTCACCACTCCCATCCATCCATCATAAACCCCACCTACCTCACCATTCAAATTCAAACCATTTCCCTCCAAAACCCACCCATTTTCATGACTGAGTCCCCTCTCTCCCCTACCTTATAAATACTCCTCCTTACAACCTTCAATTTCACACATCACAAACACTTCTTTCCCCTTTGGCCGAACCACTCACCTCCCTTCATCTCCTCCATTTCTTCTTCTTCTACTCTTTTCTTTCTTCTTTTGCTCGAGGACGAGCAAACCTTTTAAGTTTGGTGTGGAAAAAGCTCTGCTTTTTATTTTTTCATAACCACTAATGACATCTAAGGCCAGAGAAACCTCTAGAAAGAGAAAAGGAAAGGCAATTGCTTCCACCTCAGATCATGGAAGATGGAGAGATTCATTTCAAAGGTCCATCAAGACCACTTCTATGAAGTTGTTGCCAAGAAAAAGGTGATCCCTGAGGTCCCCTTCAAGCTAAAAAAGAGTGAATATCTAGAGATCCGACATGAGATTCAAAGAAGAGGTTAGAAAACTCTCACCAAACCAATCCAACAAGTCGGAATCTTAATGGTTCAAGAGTTCTATGCTAATGCATGGATCACTAGAAACCATAACCAAAGTATGAACCCGAACCCAAAGAATTGGCTCACAATGGTTCGAGGGAATTACTTGGATTTCAGTCCAGAGAATGTAAGGTTGGCATTTAACTTGCCAATGATGAGAGGAGATCTTCATCCTTTCACTAGAAGGGTCAACTTTGATCAAAGGTTGGACCAAGTCCTCATGGACATCTGTGTGGAAGGAGCTCAATGGAAGAGAGACTCAAGAGGCAAGCCGGTTCAACTGAGAAGGCTTGACCTTAAACCCTGGCTAGGGGATTGTTGGAGTTCATCCAATGCTCTATCATTCCTACTAGCAACCGGTCTGAAGTTACAATAGACTGGGATATCATGATCCATAGCATCATGAATAGAGAGGAAGTAGAAGTTCATGAGATCATATCCCTAGAACTCTACAAGGTGGCAGACAAGCCCTCTACTTTGGCAAGGTTAGCCTTCCTTCATCTCATTTGTACCCTATGCAATTCAGCTACAATTGCCATAGAGAGAGACATCCTCATTGAAGGAGACAAGCCCATCACTAAGAAAAGGATGGAGCAAACAAGAGAGTCCACTCATGGACCTCAACAAGAGCATGAGGAAATTCCTCATCAAGAAATCCCTGAGATGCCTCAAGGGATGCATTTTTCTCCACAAAACTATTGGGAGCAAATCAACACCTCCTTAGGAGAACTGATTTCTAACATGGGGCAACTAAGGATGGAGCACCAAGAGCACTCCATTATCCTCAATGAAATTAGAGAAGACCAAATAGCCATGAGAGAGGAACAACAAAGGCAAGGAAGAGACATAGAGGAGCTCAAGCACTCCATAAGATCTTCAAGAGGAACAACTAGCCGCCATCACTAAGGTGGACCCGTTCTTTAATTTCCTTGCTCTTATTTTTCTGTTTTTCGAATTATATGCTTTATGTTTTGTCTATGTTTGTGTTTTTATTACATGATCACTAGTGTCTAGTGTCTATGTCTTAAAGCTATGAATGTCCTATGAATCCATCACCTTTCTTAAATGAAGAATGTTTTTAATTGCAAAAGAACAAAAAATACATGAATTTTGAATTCTATCTTGAAATTAGTTTAATTATTTTGATGTGGTGGTAATATTTTTTGTTTTCTGAATGAATGCTTAAACAGTGCATATTTTTGAATTTGTTGTTTATGAATGTTAAAATTGTTGGCTCTAGAAAGAATAATGAAAAAGGAGAAATGTTATTGATAATCTAAAAAATAAAAAAATTGATTCTTGAAGCAAGAAAAAGCAGTGAACACAAAGCTTGCAGAAAAAAAAAGAAAAAAATTGGCAAAAAATAAGAGAGAAGAAAAAGAGAAAAAAAAAAGCAAGCAAAAAAAGCCAATAGCCCTTTAAACCAAAAGGCAAGGGTAAAAAGGATCCAAGGCTTTGAGCATTAATGGATAGGAGGGCCCACAGGAATAAAATCCTGGCCTAAGCGGCTAAACCAAGCTGTCCCTAACCATGTGCTTGTGGCGTGAAGGTGTCAAGTGAAAAGCTTGAGACTGAGCGGTTAAAGTCGTGGTCCAAAGCAAAAAGAGTGTGCTTAAGAGCTATGGGCACCTCTAAATGGGGACTCTAGCAAAGTTGAGTCACAATCTGAAAAGGTTTAATCAGTTGTGTCTGTGGCATTTATGTATCTGGTGGTAATATTGGAAAACAAAAATGCTTAGGGTCACGGCCAAGACTGAACTAAGAGAATCAATAACGCTATCTGAATTCTAAGTTCCTATAGATGCCAATCATTCTGAACTTTAAAGGATAAAGTGAGATGCCAAAACTGTTCAGAAGCAAAAAGGCTACAAGTCCCGCTCACCTAATTTAAGCTAATCTTCATATAAGTTTGGAATTCATTGTATATTCTCTTCTTTTTATCCTATTTTGTTTTTAGTTGCTTGGAGACAAGCAACAATTTAAGTTTGGTGTTGTGATGAGCGAATAATTTATACCATTTTTGGCATTATTTTTACATAGTTTTTAGTATATTTTAATTACTTTTTATTATATTTTTATTATTTTTTATTCAAAATCACATTTCTGGACTTTACTATGAGTTTGTGTGTTTTTTTGTGATTTCAAGTATTTTCTGGCTGAAATTTAGGGACCTGAGCAAAAATCTGATTCAGAGGCTGAAAAAGGACTGTATATGCTGTTGGATTCTGACCCTGTTGCACTTAAAATGGATTTTCTGGGGTTACAGAAGCCCAATTGGCACGCTCTAAATTATGTTAGAAAGTAGACATTCTGGTTTTTCCAAAAATATATAATAGTCCATACTTTTCCCGATATTTGATGGCCCAAACATGCGTCCAAAGCCAGCCTAAAACATCTTGGCGTAAAACGCCCAAACTGGCACCATAATTGGAGTTAAACGCCCAAACTAGCACCAAAGCTGGCGTTTAACTCCAGGAATAGCCTATACACGAAAAAGCTTCAATGCTCAGCCCAAGCACACACCAAGTGGGCCCTGGAAGTAGATTTCTGCACTATCTGCACTTAGTTATTCATTTTCTGTAACCCTAGGTTACTAGTTTAGTATAAAAACTACTTTTAGAGATTTATTATATATCATCTTTTATCTTTTTTGATCAGAGATCAGACTTTTATCATTGTTGTTCACGTCTGGAGGCTAGCCTCACGGGCATGCCTAGACCTCTTTCACTTATGTATTTTCTACGATGGATTTTCTACACCCCATAGATTAAGGTGTGGAGCTCTGCTGTTCTTCATGAATTAATGCAATTACTACTGTTTTCTATTCAATTCACACCTACTTCTTCTCCAAGATATACTCTCGTTCTTAATTCAGTTAAGTCAGAATGAAGGGGTGACCCATGACAATCACCCAATCTTCGTTACTCACTTAGCCAAGATCGCGTGCTAGACAACCATGATGAGTTTGGAAAACTCTAAACCAAATTGATGATGATCAAACATTATTAACAGCAAAATTATTAAGCTAATTTTGATTAATGTGCTAATTAAAATAATTTTGGTGTGCAGGTTAATATTGGGGCCGAAATAAAAAGAAAAAAATCTCAAGCCCAAATAAAATAAATTTCAGCAAAGGGTGATGATCAAGAAAGGACTAGAGGTAATTGCATGTTGGTTAATGCATGGTTATCTCTTCTCTCTCTTTGTGGCCGAACCGGTTTTGTTGAAGGAGGAAGAAGTATGTTCGGTTTTGGCTTCAATAAGTGGAGGCTCCCCTCTTCTATATTAAGGGTGGACAGCCACTGTTTGAAGTAGGGAGAAAATTTGAGAGTGCAAGACACAGAGTTCTCAGAGCTACCTGAGCTAACAGTTTTCTCTTCTCCTTCAATGTATTCAGTTTTGTATTTTTCTGTTTAATTTTGTCATGTCTTGAGTCTCATGGTAAAAGGCAAACAGTGAGGTTTGTAATGAAAAAGCCATAGAGCGGAAAAAGGCAGAGAGTGCAAAATTAAAAGAAAAAGCCATAGATGTCTTAGAGTTCCTTTGTTCATCTATGTTGTGTTTCATGATTCTGTGGGAATCCCCTTGTAAGTTGGGTTAGCACTTTACAAGTTGTAATCAGATTGATTATAGTGAAATTCCATCATGTTTGTGATGGAGACTGGATGTAGGCTGCACTGCACATAGCAGCTGAACCAGGATATATCTGGGTGTAATCTTCAACTCTTCTCTCCTACATTTCTATTTCTACTGCACAGGAGCAAAAACTAATACTATCTCGTGCCAAGTGACGAGACAAACAGAAAAGTCTCGTGGCTAGGGACGAGACAAAACAAAGTTGCTCGTGTCCAGTAACGAGCAAAAAAACAGAAAGTCTCCTCTGAGTTCAGCAAGTGTTAGCAACAAAAAAAGGGGGCTAAGATTCAACCCCCCCTTCTCTTAGCCACTGAAACCATCAATTGGTATCAGAGCTTGGTCTCAAAGAGATCAAGCTTTGCAACTTGGAGTAAAGATCCTCATGGCAGAAAACAGTGGCGCAAATGTGGTGTCCTATAATCTAACTGAAGGTCAATCAAGCAACAGACCTCCTCTTTTCAATGGGAAAAACTATACCTATTGGAAGGAGAGAATGAAGATTTTCGTACAAGCAGTGGATTATAGACTTTGGAAGATTATTCTCGAAGGGCCTCAATTTCCAACTACCACAAGTGCAGAAGGAGTTGTTTCTCTCAAACCAGAAGCAAGATGGACCGAGGAAGATAGGAAGAAGGTGGAGTTAAATGCCAAGGCAATAAATCTGCTCAATTGTGCTATCAGCTTCGAGGAGTACCGACGGGTATCAAGATGCACAACGGCAAAGGAAATCTGGGACAAATTGCAAATCACCCATGAAGGAACCACCATTGTCAAGAAGACTCGGACAGATATGCTAAATAGAGAATATGAAATGTTTGCAATGAAGGAAGGAGAGTCCATTAATGAACTGTTCGAACGGTTCAATGCTATCATTGTTGGCTTAGATGCTCTGGGAATTACACATTCTGATTCTGTGTTAGTGAGAAGAGTGTTGAGATGTCTCACAAAAGAGTGGGAAACTAAAGCTTTAATTATTTCTGAGAGCAGTAGCCTAGACTACATGACACTTGATGATTTGAGAGGAAATCTTCTTGCTTTTGAAAATACCTATTTGAAAAAGGATACAAAAAAGAAAGGAATTGCATTTTCTTCTGTGACTAACCCTCTGGATGATGAATCCAGTGATAATTCTTCGATTTACACAAAGTTCTGAAAGCTTAAATCACATCTTGGCTAGTCAAAAACCTCTTTATGATAAGGCTGGGTTGGGGTTTCATAAATCTGAAAATTCACATTTTGAAAATATTGCTTCATCTTCTAATGACACAAGATTTCAAGATCCCACCTACTTTAACAAAAAGGCAACTCCAAGATTTTGTAGACTATGCAATCGGAATGGACACTTTCCCATTCAATGCTTTTTCGGTGAAAGAATGGTTGGTGACAAGGTTTATAAAATTGTTTTTGATTACAATGGCTTAGGACATAGAAGATGGTTTAACGTAAAAGGATCCAAAAAGATTTGGATACTTAAGGTTACTTAAGCATTGTTTTGTAGGTGTGCCTAGCATCCCAAAGGAAAGAAAATGTGTGGTATATGGACAGTGGGTGCTCTAGGCATATGACCGGAAAGGCAACCTTCTTCATAAAGCTTGATGACTATGATGGAGGACTTGTCACTTTCGGGGATGATGCAAAAGGAAAAATTGTGGCTGTTGGGAAAGTTGGTAAAAACTCTTCTTCTTGTATAAATGATGTTCTCCTTGTACATGGCTTGAAACATAATTTGCTTAGTGTTAGTCAACTTTGTGATTTGGGTTTTGAAGTTATTTTTAAGAAATCTGTTTGTTTAGTTGTGTGTGAAAAGACTGGGAATGTTCTTTTTGAAGCTAAAAGATGTAACAATGTGTATGGATTAACTCTTGAGGATTTAAAGGAACAAAATGTAACATGCTTCACATCTTTTGAATCTGAAAAATGGCTTTGGCATAGAAAGTTGGGACATGCTAGCATGTATCAAATTTCTAAGCTAGTCAAAAGAAATTTGGTTAGAGGAATCCCAAACATCAAGTTTGATAAGGATCTTACTTGTGACGCTTGTCAATTAGGCAAACAAGTAAAATCCTCCTTTAAATCAAAAGATGGAATCTCAACCAAAAGGCCATTGGAAATGTTACATATTGATCTTTTTGGTCCTACTAGAACTCAAAGTTTAGGAGGTAAACATTATGGTCTTGTGGTGGTAGATGATTACTCTAGATTTGGTTGGGTACTTTTCCTTGCTCATAAGAATGATGCTTTCCATGCTTTTTCCACCCTTTGTAAGAAAATTCAAAATGAAAAGGATTTGAAAATTGTCCATTTAAGAAGTGATCATGGAAGAGAATTTGAAAATCAAGATTTTGAAAAATTCTGTGATGACTTAGGGATTTCTCATAACTTTTCATGTCCTAGAACCCCCCAACCTCAATGGCTTTATTGATAGAGAAGTGTATGTGGCACAACCCCCCGGTTTTGAACATAAAGAGTTTCCAAATCATGTTTTTAAATTATCTAAGGCTCTTTATGGACTTAGACAAGCTCCAAGAGCTTGGTATGAAAGGCTTAGTGCATTCTTATTGGAAAATGAATTTCAAAGGGGTACCACCGACACTACTTTATTCATTAAAGCATCTAATGATGATATACTTCTTGTTCAAGTTTATGTTGATGACATTGTATTTGGTTCGGCCAACATTTCCTTGTGTGAAGAGTTTGGAAAACTCATGACTAGTGAGTTTGAAATGAGTTTAATGGGAGAGCTTACTTTCTTTCTTGGTCTCCAAATTAAACAAATTCCTAGTGGTACTTTTATTTACCAAGGAAAATATGCAAAAGAACTTATTAAAAAGTTTGGCCTAGAAAATTCCAAAGCAATGGCCACTCCAATGCATCCTAATACAAAACTTGAAAAAGATGACGATGGCCAAGATGTGGATGAAACAAGGTATAGAGGAATGATAGGTTCACTCATGTACCTTACTTCCTCTAGACCGGATATTGTTCAAAGTGTGGGTGTATGTTCAAGATTTCAATCTCACCCAAAAGAATCCCATCTTACGGCTGTTAAACGCATCATTAGATACATTAAGGGAACTTGTGATTATGGCTTGTGGTATCCTAAATCTGATGAATTTTGTGCAGTAGGGTTTTGTGATGCAGATTATGCGGGAGATAGAGTGGATAGAAGAAGCACGTCCGGCATGTGTTGCTTCCTTGGAAGCTCACTCAACATGTGGTCAAGCAAGAAACAAGCCACAGTGGCTTTATCCACCACTGAAGCAGAATATATTTCCGCATCTGCATGTTGCACTCAATTAATTTGGTTAAAAACACAATTGGAAGATTACAAATTAAAAATCAATAGTATACCCCTATTTTGTGATAATATGAGTGCAATAAATATTTCAAAAAATCCTGTTTTGCACTCAAGAACCAAGCACATTGAGATAAAGTATCATTTGATTAGGGAACATGTGCAAAAGGGTACTATTGATATTCAATTTGTAAAATCAGAAGACCAAATTGCTGATATTTTTACAAAACCCCTCTGTGAAGATAGATTCTGTACCTTGAGAAAAAGTTTGGGAATGTTTGATTTAAGTTTCATTGAAAATTTATGAATATTTGATTCTGATAAGCCTTTTGCTCGTAGGTTTGGACGAGAAACAATAAATGGCAGAATGGAAGAGCTGTGGTCAAGGGGGAGGCAACGCAGAATTCAAATTTTATGGGCCCCACCCAAAAATTCCTTAACCCCACCATGACAGTTTTGTTAGTTTCATTTCTTTTGAAAAATTAAATCAACAAAATCCCTTGGTTGTCTCATCAAATCTTGTTGGAAGAAGTATGTTGTCAAATCAAATCTTTCCCTCCAACTAATCCCTTGATTTAGGGAAACCTCTTTTCAGTTTTTTGAAACCCCCTCATGGATAATAACCGCTCTCTTAATGGGTAATAACTTCTCTCATTCTCTCTCCAATTAAGCATTTAATGCTTCTCTAACCTCCCATCACTCACCTCACTATTCGGCCACCCCTTCATCTCCAACTTCCATCTCCATTATGAAAAAGAAAACAGCCCCAAGGAAGAGTGAGAGAATTCGCCAATCTCAAAAACCCTCTACACCTCAAACACATACTCACATTCACATCAATTCCACCTCTTCTTCTTCCCTTTCACCACCCTCCAAACGAACCGAGACTATGAGGCGCAAGGTCATTGCTCAAAAATCCTCTGGAAGAAGAAAGAGCGAGAAGGTAAGGGAGCCAAGCGTTGAGGAAGAAGTAGAGGAGTCTCAGACCTCACCTCCTCCATCATCGCCTAAGAGAACCACTCCTCATGCATCAGGGAAGAACTCCAAGAAGGCAAAGGACTTCGAGTTCCATGAGACCAGAGAACCCACGAACCTTGGGTCAATGGAGTTCAAAAACAAGTTTCACAAGCCACACTCACATTTCGATCCTGCCAAATTCTCTACATGTGCTGCGTTTGAATTCCACAAGGAAGTCATTGAGAAAAGGCATTTGTGTCTCTCTTACCTAGTGAATCTCGAGTCTCTAGCATCCAAAGGAATCGACTTACAACCCATGTTTGAAGGTCTCAAATGGACACCTCTGCTCTATATTCATAAACTGGTATACCCTGGGCTGGTCAGGCAGTTTTATGCAAATCTAAGGTTTATTGATGGTGGCCTTCATTCTTATGTGAAACGGGTTCAGATCACTCTGAACTCTGAAACCATCTCTGCTGCCCTTGGATACATTGATGAAGGGCCAAAGGTCTACATGAGTGATAAATGGGACTCGCATGTTGGAGTTACATACAAGCAAGTCATTCATCAAATCTGTGAAAATTTGTCTGGTCTGGACGGAACTATTCCGACTCATAAAGCCCTGGGACAAACTAACTCTCTGCTGCACCGCATCATCACACACATTCTCACTCCTCAAAGTGGATCTCACAATAGGATAACCGTATCTGACTGTCTTATTATATTTGCTCTTGTTACTTCAACTCCCATCTCTTTTAGCTATATTATGATTCGTCACATATGGGAATCCGTGAAAAGTACAAAAAAGGCCAACTTACCCTATGGAATGTTTCTTACATGCATTTTTGAGTACTTTAAGGTAGACTTAACAAATGAGGCTGTTGAGAATAAGGTCTCCAAGATCAGGGCAGGCGGGACTGCAAAAAAGGGAAAGAAATCTGTGGCCTCTGATGATGATTTTGAAAGCCATCCCGAATCCTCAAGGATGACCGGGTCTCGCAGAGAAATTCTGATAGAATTCATCAATATGTCCGATCTCATGGTTCAATTTCACAAATCTGCTCGCAAACTTGCTTATGAGCATGAGTCGGCATGGAAGAAATGCCAAGAGAGGGTCAGTCTGATGTTGGAGAAATTTGAAGGAGAAGCTGGCAGTGATGAAGATGAGGAGGAATATGACTTTAATCTGTTTGATGATTAAGTTTCTGGTTACTATTTGATATTGGCACAATTTGGCTCAATTAGCTCTTTTGTTTTTTTTGTTTAGGTTGCAATTGACAATAGCTGCCTAGGTGATACTTTGATGACACTGTTTGGTTATATTTTGAACTGTTATATTGCATGTTCTGTTTTCTGTAACAATATTTTGTGCAGGTGCCCCCATGATGACAAAAGGGGGAGGAAACTTAGGTTCCAAAATTGAAATTGGAAAGAAACAGGGGCTGGATGAAAACAGGGGAACAGGGGATGAAATTTTCAAAATTGAAAATTAATGATCACCCTTGTTCAAAGAATGCATGTTGTCATTGCATTCACCATGGTTGTTGCTTAGTTTATCATGATGCATTCACTAATGTTGCTGCTTAGTTTATCAGGATTAATTAATGATCATTTGGCACTTGGTTTATAATGATGGTTGAATTATTTTAATGCCTGATTACTGATTCATCATTGATAAATTTTTTTTGGCAGTTCCTTTAAACCATGTATTAAAACTGCCCTGTTTGTTTGTTCAAATACTTCTCCATCATGCTGTTTTGCTCTGATATCTTTAACAGGAAAGGATTTGAAAAATATTTTGACATGAAATAGTTTGAGCAGATAATCAATTTATTGATAACAAATGAGTTTTGATTATCATTACACTTTGCTCATAAATCAAGCATTCAACATTTCAAAATAAATATGTTGAATAACATTATTACTTGAAGCTTGATTCAAATGTTACAGGTTGGAGCTTCCCTTGGTAAAAATGGTATATATTAAGGGGGAGCCATGTGACATTTAGAAAGGGGGAGAAACACAAATCCAAAGGGAGTATTCTTACTCAGTTTTAAATTTCTTTCCATTTCAATTTTAATAATGTTTGTCATCAAGGGGGAGATTGATGAGTTTGGAAAACTCTAAACCAAATTGATGATGATCAAACATTATTAACAGCAAAATTATTAAGCTAATTTTGATTAATGTGCTAATTAAAATAATTTTGGTGTGCAGGTTAATATTGGGGCCGAAATAAAAAGAAAAAAATCTCAAGCCCAAATAAAATAAATTTCAGCCCCATATAATTCTTGTTATGTGTTGGCTGAAAAGGTTTTAATCAATTGGGCAAAGAATGAGTTTTAATGCTATAAGCCCATGTTTGCTTCCTATGCTTGATCTGTTACACAACTCATCAGGAAAGCAAATGTTAACCAATTGGGCCAGCTTTAATTTCAATACTACAAGCCCAAGTCTTACAAAGTGATGAATGTTTTCAATCTTGGTCCGAAAACAAAGAAAAATGAAAGCCAAGTGCTTCCAACGGAACCAAGTTTCAACCATGTGATGGATTTCAAAATCTATTACATTGTTAATTAATGCATGGGGAACATGAGAGAGAAAGTTCAGCTGAAATTGATTGATGGTTATTATGACTTACACGCCACTCTATACTAGGGAAGTAAAAGCAAGCTATTCTTATTCAATTTGATTAACCACTTTGCTTTGCTTTTCTTTCAGATTTCTTTTACTCTCTCTCATCATTCTCTTCTTCTTTCTTCGGTCCTTAACCAGAGAACCATGGAAGCTACACCAAGCTACTATCACCGAAAAGAAGGAGTTGCATGCATCAAGACCATCAAACTAATGATGGCAAGAAAACATACTAAAATAAAAATGAGCTGTGGCTAAGATACTAACAAACAGAAAAGTCTCGTGGCTAGGGACGAGACAAAACAAAGTTGCTCGTGTCCAGTAACGAGCAAAAAAACAGAAAGTCTCCTCTGAGTTCAGCAAGTGTTAGCAACAAAAAAGGGGGCTAAGATTCAACCCCCTCTTCTCTTAGCCACTGAAACCATCAAACCACAAAGTGGTCTACATGATGTTCAACGTAGTCATTGGACGACAACTGGAGTATACTCTCTTGGATATCTAATACATGGACTGAGTCCGTGAGATTAGTATCTTCATGGTATAGGCTAGAATTATTGGCAGCCATTCCTGGGATTCGGAAAGTCTAAACCTTGTTTGTGGTATTCCGAGTAGGATCCGAGAAGGAATGACGGTGACGAGCTTCAAACCTGCAAATGTTGGGCGCAAGTGACAGTGTGCAAAAGGATCAATGGATCTTATTCCAACGCTAATGGGAACCGACAGATGATTAGCCATGCGGTAGCTATACCTGGTATTTTTCATCCGAGACGAGAAATCTGACAGTTGATTAGCCGTGCAGAAACCGTAGAGGACCATTTTCACTGAGAGGATCCTACAGCTTGCCATGGAAGGAAGTAACGCATGGTTGGAAGGAGGCAATAGGAAAGCAGAAGTTCAGAAGCAGCAAAGCATCTCCAGATGCTTGTCTGAAATTCCCACCAATGAATTACATAAGTAACTTTAAATTATTTTATGTTTTATTTATATTTTAATTATCAAAACCTCATAACCATTTGAATCCACCTGACTGAGATTTACAAGGATGACCATGGCTTGCTTCAAGCCGACAATCTCCGTGGGATCGACCCTTACTCACGTAAGGTATTTCTTGGACGACCCAGGGCACTTGCTGGTCAGTTGCAAGGAATTGTGAGAAAAGTGTGAGATCACGATTCTGCGTACTACTAGGGTTTATGGGCTGATGTGCTTTGTTTGCTCTGTGCTAATGTTGCCTCCAAAGGGTGCCACTACGTCGTAATGCTGGTGATTTGTGAGGCTGGGGCGCCCCCCCCCTTTTTTTTCTGGCATTTTCCCTTTCCGATTTCTTTCCTGTTTTTGCCCGAACTACTTGTGGTGACGTTTCTTTGTGTTTTGCTGTTTGTAGGTGTAGTATATATGTCTCGTAAGGATCTTATTGAGATGTCTACGGAGGTCCTTCCTGGTATGGCTGATTGGGTAGACTCTGTAGTTCTGTGTTGTGTGATAGTAGTAGATCGGGAGTTCTATGAGAAGTTTAGGAGGTTCCACAAAGTGTGTGAGAAAAGGGAAGATGATAAAAATTACGAGCTGGTTGCCCCCGACCCTGAGGAGAGAGTGTGCTTCCCCTCTTTGAGTCGTTCCGAGCGTTCCTTCTTTTATGTTTATAATTTTTCTTCACCAAGTTGGGCATTACCCTTCCCTTTACTACCTTTGAAACTGACATCCTCTGGACCTGTAATGTTGCCCCCACTCAACTCCACCCGAACTCATGGGCCTTTATGAAGATCTTGCAGCTTATTTGCCGCGAGCTAGGTGTCCAACCCTTTATCTAACTTTTCTTATTTCTGTTTGTGTTGACTAAGCCGGGGGCGACCAAGAAAAAGGCTTCTTAGATCTCTTTTAGTGCCACCCAAGGTAGGAAGGCGTTTGCCATTTTTGATGACTCCTTTCATGATTTCAAGAATTTTTATTTTAAGATCCGAGTTGTAGAGAATGTCCATCCTTTTTTCTTAGAAGTGAATGACGAGCTTGCTTTCCTCTTTGGTGGCAAGAGAACCCTATAGTGACTAAGTATACCCTAGGATGAGGTGGAGCGGGCCTTTGTGGGCGTGTTGGAGGAGCATTGGGGGCGGGCTCCTCCCTTGGACACGAAGAGGTTCTTATGGGATCCCAACCTTCTCCGGTCCGAGTTAGGTAGTACCCGACCTCTTGCTCTACTTTTGAGGCTATTTTGTTGCGCTTCTGATGATGTTTATTGTTTTTTATTTTCAGAGATGGCTTTGGGTTCTGACTCTAGGAAAATTTTGCATAAGACCAAGAAGACGGTGGCTGCCCAGAATCTTCAGAGGAAGGCGGCCGGGGAGGGTTCCTCTCAGCTTCCGCCGATGAAGCCGGTCACAGGTTCTCAAGGTGCCAGGAAGGTCATCCCCACGCCTCAAGTTCGTTTGGTTTCTGGTGCACGAAATTGTGATTCACACTTTTCACAACCCTGCACAACTAACCAGCATGTGCACTGGGTCCTCCAAGTAATACCTTATGTGAGTATGGGTCGATCCCACGGAGATTGTCGGCTTGAAGCAAGCTATGGTCATCTTGTAAATCTCAGTCAGGCGAATTCAAATGGTTCTGAGGTTTAGATAATTAAAAGATAAATAAAACATAGAATAAAATAAAGTTACTTATGTAATTCATTGGTGGGAATTTCAGTTAAGCGTTTGGAGATGCTTTGTTGCTTCTGAACCTCTCTTTCCTATTGTCTTCTTCCAATCATGCGTGCTCCCTTCCATGGCAAGCTGTATGATCCTCTCAGATGAAAAATACCAGGTACAATCTCTGCACGGCTAATCAACTATCAGATTTCTCGTCTCGGATGAAAAAAACCAAGTACAGCTACCGCACGGTTAATCATCTGTCGGTTCCCGCTAGCGTCGGAATAAGACCCTTGTCCTTTTGCACACTGTCACTGTGCCCAACATTCAGAAGTTTGAAGCTCGTCACTGTCATCCCTTCTCAGATCCTACTCAGAATACCACAGACAAGGTTTAGACTTTCCGGATCGCAGGAATGGCTGCCAATTGATTCTAGCCTATACCACGAAGATCCTAATCTTACGGACTCGGTCCGTGTAGAGACCCAAGAGATACGCACTCAAGCTGTCGCCCAATGACTATGTTGAGCTCAGATAGAATGGGAGTGGTTGTCAGGCACGCGTTCATAGGTTTGAGAATAATGATGAGTGTCACGAATCATCATATTCTCTATATTGAAGTACGAGTGAGTATCTTAGAATAGAATCAAGCGTGATTGAATAGAAAATAGTAGTAATTGCATTAATTCATGAAGAACAGCAGAGCTCCACACCTTAATCTATGGGGTGTAGAAACTCCACCGTAGAAAATACATAAGTGAAAAGAGGTCTAGGCATGGTCATGTGGCCACCCTCCAATGTCTAAGGACTAAACGTCCAGAGATGATAAAGTATGATAAATTCTGATAAAGTCTATGAATACAATAGTAAAAACTGCTATTTATACTAAACTAGTAACTTAGGTTTACAGAAAATAAGTAACTAAGTGCAGATAGTGCAGAAATCCACTTCCGGAGCCCACTTGGTGTGTGCTTGGGCTGAGCATTGAAGCTTTCACGTGCATAGCCCATTCTTGGAGTTAAACGCCAGCTTGGGTGCTAGTTTGGGCGTTTAACTCCAGTTCTGGTGCCAGTACTGGCGTTTTACTCCAGAAAAGGGTCTCAGGTGGGCGTTTGGACGCCAGTTTGGGCCATCAAATCTTGGGAAAAGTATAAACTATTATAAATTGCTGGAAAGCCCAAAATGTCTACATTCCAACGCAATTAAGATCGCGCCAATCGGGCTTCTATAGCTCCAGAAAATCCACTTTGAGTGCAGGAAGGTCAGAATCCAACAGCATCTGTAGTCATTTTTCAGCCTCTGAATCAGATTTTTGCTTAGGTCCCTCAATTTCAGCCAGAAAATACCTAAAATTACAGAAAAACACACAAACTCATAGTAAAGTCCAGAAATGTAATTTTTGCATAAAAACTAATAAAAATATAGTAAAAAGTAACTAAAACATACTAAAAACTATGTAAAAATAATGCCAAAAAGGTATAAATTATCCGCTCATCACAACACCAAACTTAAATTGTTGCTTGATAGGTTGGAACCAAAATTCCAACAGCTAAAACTCACCAGCAAGTGTACCGGGTCACATCAAGTAGTAAAACTCACTTAGAGTGAGGTCAATCCCACAGGGATTGATGGATTAAGCAACTTTAGTGGGTGATTAGTTTAGTCAAGCAAACATTGAAGTGAATTGAGTGAAATTGAAGCAATAGAATGTAAATGACAAGGAATTTAAGTTTGCAGGAAGTAAATTGGCAGAAGCTTAAAGAGCAAGAAAAGTAAATTGGCAAAATCTTAAATGACAAGAAATGTAAATTGCATCAAATGTAAAGGGGATTGGGTGCAGGAAATTTAAAGGAAAGCAATAAACAGCACTTAGAACAATTGCAAAATAATTAAATTTCACGAAAAGTAAAAGGGATTGGGTGCTGGGAATTAAAACTTCAACAAGAAAATGTAAAGTGCAATCAAACAGAGAAGTAAAAGATGCAGCAGATTCAAACAGATTTTGAAAATCACTTGAAAAATCAAAACAGAAAGTAGCGTGGCTCAATTATAAAATCTAAATGAGAGGTTGAAGATCTCAGGAGCTCAATGAGACTAGAAAACAAGTCTAGATCTCAATCCCTTCCTTGATCCAACAGCATACAGATTGAAGAAGAAATAGAGATGAAAACAGTAAATAGAGCTGATGCCAGGGCATTTTGGCCAGTTTCACTGACCTTTTCTTTACTGTTTTTAGGGTAGTTTCATGCATTTCCTTAGGAAATAAGCTAGTTTTGGATAGATATTCACTTACATCTTGATTCAAGCATACATTGTGCACTTTACATGATTTCATGAGGATTTTGCATGAATTTAAGGACAAATTGGATGTTGCATTTCCCATGACTTGGACTAGAACTTTGATGCACTTTATTGCTTGATTTCAGGACAAAGGAAGTAAAGAAGAACCACATTAGTAGCTACGTTAGTTACACTAATGTTAACACTAACGTGGAATGGGAGTAACTTGCAAAGTTAATGAGAAAAGTGATTGCCAATAACGCTCTCAAAGCCATCATTGCCCACGATAAGAGTCACGTTAACTAAGTTAACGTGAACTCTAACGTAGAAGAAAGGAAATGGAGCCAACGTTAGTGACACTTAACATTATCACTAACGTTGGACCAAGCTCATAAGTGGCCACGTTAGTCACCACGTTAACTTAGTTAACGTGGCCTCTAACGTAAGAAGAAAGGGTGACCAACCCCATTTGTAGGGTTTATCTTGTATTGATTTTTGGGGATTTTATCACCTTTTACCCATATTTATTCAAGAAATAGCATGGTTTTGTATATTCTCCTTTAATTGTGCTTGAATGTGAAAACATGCTTTTTAGGACTCAAAATAGCTAAATTTAATTCACCTTGATTCTATTAGATGCCTTGATATGTTTGTTAAGTGATTTAAGGTTTAGGAGGCAAAGATTGGATCAAGGGAATGAAGAAAGAAAGCATGAAAAGTTGGAGAACTCATGAAGAAATGGAAGAACCGGAAAGCTGTCAAGCCGACCTCTTCGCACTTAATCGACCATAACTTGAGCTACAGAGGTCCAAATGATGCGGTTCCAGTTGCGTTAGAAAGCTAACATCCGGGGCTTCGAAACGATACAAGATTTGCCATAGTTGCATCGCGCATAGGGGCGCGCACGCGCACGGTACGCAGACGCG
This sequence comes from Arachis ipaensis, assembly GCF_000816755.2. Lineage (NCBI taxonomy): Eukaryota > Viridiplantae > Streptophyta > Magnoliopsida > Fabales > Fabaceae > Arachis > Arachis ipaensis. Next base: position 89,837,443 of record NC_029789.2, read on the forward strand.
CCGATGGTGGCACATGACCCACTTAATGCAAACGTGGCCAGCAATTTTAGAAGCCTTGTGGGCCCAATCCAACTCATTTACGATGCTATTTAAGCCAAGGATTGAAAG
>NC_029789.2:89839614-89844065 GCF_000816755.2 Arachis ipaensis
TATTGTACATATGTGAATATTGTGAATAGTTTGCTTGTTTGATTTAGTAGCTAGATTTTATCTCCTTGTTTTTGTGCCTTTTATTTTTGTCTTTGCTCTCATGAATTCTCTTACCTTGCTACTTCAAGGACAAGCGGATATGCAAAGGAACACCCTAGAGTTTGTGACTAACTTGACCACGGTAGTGCATACAGCCTACCAATACTTGAACACTCATGGTGCTCCCATAGCCACATGTGAAGAATCATTTGAAGATCATAGCATGAAGGAGAGATTGAAAACTCCGGTGGAAAAGGAGGAATGCTACTTTGTGTTAGAACAATTGGAGGAACCTATGACCATTGAAGAAGAGGAAGAAGTGGTTGAAGACTTAGGAGATGCGGAACCTCCATGGGAAGCTAAAATCATAGAAAATCCATCCAAGAAGATTGAATTTGATGTCGAGGAGGAAAGTGCACAACCTCCAAAACAATTTTTGAATGAAGACTTGGAAAGAATGAAGCAAGAATTGAGTTTCCTTGGTGATGAAGATCATGCATCCAACCATCTTGGTGGTGAATCCTTTGAATTTGAAGAACCTTCTCCCAATGAGATAGAAAGCAATGTGGAGGTAGATTTCTCTCAACCTCCCATTTATGATTTGAGTGATGAGGAAGAGTTAGATGAAATTGATGAACAAAGGATTGGAGGTGAAGAAGCTTATGAAACGCATGCGCCGTTGCTACCACCTAGTTCACTTAAAGCAAAACGTGGCCAACGAATTCAAAAGCCTTGTGGGCCCAATCCAACTCATTAAAGCTTGCTAGTACGTTGGAGATACCTCTCCCCAAGCCACCACCATCCATTCTTTAATTCAAGTGGGTAAATTCCTTATACCCAAGCTTTATTATTCCCCTTGAATATGGTTTGCTTGAGACGGATGGTCAACTTAGACATATTTGTGGCTTTAAAAGCAAAAAGGAAATGGCTAGTGGTTGGAAACATTATTCTAGGCTCATTATGGTTGCATGTTCAAAGCTTAATTGCACGGTTTGGTATAGAGCTAGATTGTTTGGGTCTAGGAGAATGTTTGGTCACTTTATTGAGAATTCTAAGGTCATGCCACCCAAATGGAATAATGATAATCAACTTGAAGATGGGTGTGGAAATAAGATATGGGATCCGGGAATATATGAGGATCAATTTTGGGAGCCCATGGTTTGTGAAGAACTCCATCAAGGCTTGAAGATATTAAAATTGAAGAATGGAGCTTATTGGAGATTCAAGCATTGGTGGATGTTCAAGGATAGCTTTAAGCACAAGCCACCTTGAGAGGAGCTCCCCATAAGTCCAACTTAAGGACAATAAACAAAAGTGCTAGGTGGGAGACAACCCACCATGGTAAAATCCTTTCATTTTCTCTTTTGTATATATTGGTAGAATTAGTTTAATTTCATGTTTTGTTTAGTTAGTTGAGTATGTTTGGTAGTTTGAGTATGTTAAATAAGGTTTTGTGGTGTTTTGGTAGGTGTTTGGAGGTTTGGAATGCTTGGATTGGTGCAAAAACATAGAAAATTTTTTTTTGAAAAACAGAGCACCATCCGCGCGTACGCGTACATGGCGCGTATGCGCACGTCCAGTATTTTCGACCATCCACGCGCGCGCGCCATGCGTGCGTACGCGTGGATTGAGAAGTTCCAACCTCCATACATTTTCCAGAGAGTTGTGCCTGCGCCGCGCCAACGTTATGCCTCTGGCACAAACCTATTTGCGCGCTCGCGCACATGACGCGTACGCGTCACTCTCGAAATAAGCCATCCGCGCGCGCGCGGCATGCGCGCGTACGCGCGGATTTCCTTCCTTCACCACATTTCTTTTCTTCTCCTCTTTCTATTTCTTTCCTTCTCCTTTCTCCTACTCCTCATCCAACACTTCCAAACACCATTGATAACCATTTATTTTAGTTAGTTAATTAGTTAGTTAGTTAGTTGATTAGTTAGTTTTAGTTTAGTTTTCATTTTATTTTCTCTCTTTTCATCATAAGTGTTGAAGTATTGACTTTGTTTACTATACATTGCTATATCCCTTATTGCCTAAATGCTATCTTAGCATGAATGTTTTTAGATAATCTTTGTTGGATTCTATGATTGAGGTTATATTTTGTTACTTGATTTTGAGTTCTTCATGCTTACCTTTTGAAAAAATACCAAGTGATGAGAATTGTCTTCAAGCTTATAACTCTTTTGAATTGCATATTGTAGCTAGCCATCATGTGATTTGGATCCTTTTCCCTCGATTAGGCAATCTCTTGATGGATGATGTTGTGCATTTACCTTAATGCATTGTGTTCATGATTATATCCATCCATATGTTTGACTTGAATGCTTTCATGCTTCTCTAATGCTTGTCTTACCTTACAAGCTTACTTAAAGCATCTCAAGCACACTAGGATAAGTGAAGTGCATGCTTCTTTTGTGACATAGCTTTTATGCTAATGTGTATTCTATACCGTGCAATTTAGAATTCACACACCTAATATTTCTTAATGTCACACTAATTCACTCACCTCATTCTAGTGATTTACCTCATTCCAACAATGTATGCTTCCTTGCTTTTATATCTTCTCATCTTATGGTGTTATCTTTTTGTTTTTCATAACGAATGCACCAAAAGCAACCATGGAAGCGGAAGAAAGAACACATAGCAATCCGGAGAGTCGTCGTACCCCCTTGCTCATCTTTGAGTGCACCGAGGACGGTGCAAACTTTTAAGTGTGGGGAGGTCGTCCGACCGGTCGGCGATTTTGGGTGACAAATTTCTAATCCCAACACTTTTGCATTTCATTTTAGGATTTTAGGATTTTTACTTGCATTTTCTTATTTTTGCATATGTATACACAATAAGCTTAGTCAAGATAATGAGAATTTTTCAAGATTTCTATCTATAGGGCATGTCAATTGATTTGAGTGAAAACTTTTCATAGAACTTGCTTGAATTATATATATTGTGGAACATGTTTTGAGCTAAGAACACAAGCTTGTGAGACTTGAGCCTAATGATGTGGTTACATCTTATAACCACTTAGTTTTCCTTCTTGTGTGCATTATTCTTTTCTATGATTGTAATCTTTAATTTGTTTGATTCTTTATGTCCATTATTTTGTGTATTCATGCATTTATATGATTGAGGCCATCATTTTATTAGCTCACTTACCCAAATAGCCTTACCTTTTATCTTCCTTTGTTAGCCAAATTTGAGCCTACGCTTAACCCACTTATTCTTATTTTAGCACATTACAAGCCTTAAAGCGAAAAACAATAATTGTCACTTAATTTGGATCTTTGATTAGCTTAGGCTAGTGTGTGTGAGTATCATTCAAGTGTGGGAACCTTGGGACATTGGGTGAATAAAAGGGTATTTTGTATTGTTATTGAAAATATTGGGAATTGGGTATATACTCATCTATTGATCAAATGTAAAACCTTATGCATTGATGCTCTTGTATATAGAAAGAAAAAAAAATGAGAAAAACAAAAGAAAAAGAAAAGAAAAATAATATGGAAAAGAAAAAAAAAAGAAGAAAAAAATAATAAAAAGGGGACAAAATGCCCCAAGGCAAGGTCCAATAAAATCAATGCATAAGTGTTGTGAAATGAAAAAGAAAATGCATGAGTATGTGAAAAAGTGAAGAATGGGTAGCTAGATTAGAACTTAATTGTATAGGATGTCATAGGTTAGGTGGGAAGTTTAAGCTTATCAAAGATTCCAATTTCAAGCTCACTTGACCAAATATGCATCCTACCTTGACCCTAGCCCCATTACAACCAATGAAAAGACCTCATGATACTTGTATGCATGCATGAAATAAATGTTGATTGTTAGAAGAAAAACAAATCTTGGAAAGCATGAAATAGAGGAGAATTGAGTGAATCAACCCTAAACACTTGAGCGAATAGAGTGCAAACACATCCGGTGAGGGTTTAATGCTCAATTACATGTTTTCACCTATGATCATAATTTTCATGCAAGTTTGTAAAAATATTTAATAACCCAATTTGCTAGTCCTTAGCCCTTGTGCATATATGTTTCTTGGAAATTGATTTATTTTGACAAAGCAATTGCATTCATGTAAATAGTTGCATATAGATAGGTTGCATTTAGATTAGTTTACATTGAATAAATGTTAATACCCTTTGATTTCTCTTAGTTTAAGCATGAGGACATACTTGGTTTAAGTGTGGGGAGGTTGACAAACCCCATTTGTAGGGTTTATCTTAAGCCTCATTTAAGAGATTTTATAACCTTTTACCTACATTTATTCAATGAAATAGCATGGTTTTATAAATTCCCCTTAATTTGAGCTTAAGAGTGAAAACATACTTTTTAAGTCCTTAATTGGTTAATTTTAATTCACCTTTGATTTCACTAGATGCCTTGATGTGTGTGTTAGTGATTTCAGGTTGAAAAGACTA
>NC_029789.2:89844447-89853337 GCF_000816755.2 Arachis ipaensis
AAATGGGTAGTTAGGTTAGAACTTAATTGTATAGGATGTCAAGGGTTAGGTGGGAAGTTTAAGCTTATTAAAGATTCAAATTTCAAGCTCACTTGACCAAATATGCATCCTACCTTGACCCTAGCCCCATTACAACCAATGAAAAGACCTCATGATACTTGTATGCATGTATGAAATCAATGTTGATTGTTAGAAGAAAAACAAATCTTGGAAAGCATGAAATAGAGGAGAATTGAGTGAATCAACCCTAAACACTTGAGCGAATAGAGTGCAAACACATCCGGTGAGGGTTTAATGCTCAATTACATGTTTTCACCTATGATCATCATTCTTCATGCAAGTTTGTAAAAATATTTAATAACTCAATTCAATTGTGGATTAGACTTGCTAGTCCTTAGCCCTTGTGCATATATGTTTCTTGGGAATTGATTTATTTTGACCAAGCACTTGCGCCGCGCCAACGTTATGCCTCTGGCACAAACCTATTTGCGCGCTCGCGCACATGACGCGTACGCGTCATGTGCGCGAGCGCGCAAATAGGTTTGTGCCAGAGGCATAACGTTGGCGCGGCGCAAGTGCTTGGTCAAAATAAATCAATTCCCAAGAAACATATATGCACAAGGGCTAAGGACTAGCAAGTCTAATCCACAATTGAATTGAGTTATTAAATATTTTTACAAGCTTGCATGAAGAATGATGATCATAGGTGAAAACATGTAATTGAGCATTAAACCCTCACCGGATGTGTTTGCACTCTATTCGCTCAAGTGTTTAGGGTTGATTCACTCAATTCTCCTCTATTTCAACGTTAGAGTCCACGTTAACGAGGTTAACGTGGCTCTTACTTGGGTAAGGAACGTTAGTGAAAAAGTTGAATGTCACTAACGTTCTCGAAGGGTGGCAAGCCTACGTTAAAAGAACCACGTTAACTAAGTTAACGTGGGAGTTAACGTGGCCTAGTGTGACTTGGCCAACGTTAGTGATAATGTTGAATGTCACTAACGTTCTCGAAGGGTGGCAAGCCTACGTTAAAAGAACCACGTTAACTAAGTTAACGTGGGAGTTAACGTGGCCTAGTGTGACTTGGCCAACGTTAGTGATAATGTTGAATGTCACTAACGTTCTCGAAGGGTGGCAAGCCTACGTTAAAAGAACCACGTTAACTAAGTTAACGTGGGAGTTAACGTGGCCTAGTGTGACTTGGCCAACGTTAGTGATAATGTTGAATGTCACTAACGTTCTCGAAGGGTGGCAAGCCTACGTTAAAAGAACCACGTTAACTAAGTTAACGTGGGAGTTAACGTGGCCTAGTGTGACTTGGCCAACGTTAGTGATAATGTTGAATGTCACTAACGTTCTCGAAGGGTGGCAAGCCTACGTTAAAAGAACCACGTTAACTAAGTTAACGTGGGAGTTAACGTGGCCTAGTGTGACTTGGCCAACGTTAGTGATAATGTTGAATGTCACTAACGTTCTCGAAGGGTGGCAAGCCTACGTTAAAAGAACCACGTTAACTAAGTTAACGTGGGAGTTAACGTGGCCTAGTGTGACTTGGCCAACGTTAGTGATAATGTTGAATGTCACTAACGTTCTCGAAGGGTGGCAAGCCTACGTTAAAAGAACCACGTTAACTAAGTTAACGTGGGAGTTAACGTGGCCTAGTGTGACTTGGCCAACGTTAGTGATAATGTTGAATGTCACTAACGTTCTCGAAGGGTGGCAAGCCTACGTTAAAAGAACCACGTTAACTAAGTTAACGTGGGAGTTAACGTGGCCTAGTGTGACTTGGCCAACGTTAGTGATAATGTTGAATGTCACTAACGTTCTCGAAGGGTGGCAAGCCTACGTTAAAAGAACCACGTTAACTAAGTTAACGTGGGAGTTAACGTGGCCTAGTGTGACTTGGCCAACGTTAGTGATAATGTTGAATGTCACTAACGTTCTCGAAGGGTGGCAAGCCTACGTTAAAAGAACCACGTTAACTAAGTTAACGTGGGAGTTAACGTGGCCTAGTGTGACTTGGCCAACGTTAGTGATAATGTTGAATGTCACTAACGTTCTCGAAGGGTGGCAAGCCTACGTTAAAAGAACCACGTTAACTAAGTTAACGTGGGAGTTAACGTGGCCTAGTGTGACTTGGCCAACGTTAGTGATAATGTTGAATGTCACTAACGTTCTCGAACCCATATTTTCACTGAACGTTAACACCACTAACATCCTGAGCTAAAGTCTCTGCCCACTTCACACTTTCTCTCTGCATGTAAAGCCAAGCCCAATGAAGAAGATAACTGCTTCAAACTCAAGATCCAAAGGCCCAGACCCAAGACTTGAAGATCCAACTAGAAGAGTAGAAGAGTAGTATATATAGGAGTAGCTTTGAATTATTTGGGGAGTTGGAAAATAGAGGGAGCCTCTGGGCATAGAATTACTCTTTGTATTTACTTTCTCTGCACTTCTAGTATCATGATGTATTCTCCATCTTTGTTTTCATTTTCCAGAGCTATGAACAACTAAACCCCTTTCATTGGGTTAGGGAGCTCTATCTTACCCATTCTCTTTATTTTCTGTTACTTACTTTTATGAGCAATTTCCCCCATTCCCATTTACAATTCTGCAATTTACTTCAGTAATTTACTTTCAGTTCTTTAATTCTAGCATTTACTTTTTCTGTCATTTAACTTCCTGCCATTTTATTTTCTACAATTCTAAACTCAAATCCTGGATTCGCTCAACTAGAACATTCCTCTAATTAAAGTTGCTTGATCAATCAATCCTTGTGGGATTCGACCTCACTCTATTGTGAGTTTTTACTTGACGACAAATTCGGTACACTTGCCGAAGGAAATTTGTTATGAGACAAGTTTTCCGTGCATCATGTTTATGGCGCCGTTGCTGGGGATTGATTGTGCATCAACAATGATTAGATTGGAGGATAACTAGATTGAGCATTTTATTTTTGTTTGATTTAATTTTCTGTTTGAGTCATTTACTTCCTGTTTTAGTTAATTTCTTCCCTTCCCCCTACTTTTTCTTTGGTATTTACTATTCATCTCGCTAACCCACTAACTGTTTGATATATTGCATCACTCACACTAAAAGTAATTCTGACAGATATACTTTCTGCACCTATTCTCTTTGCTTGTACTTGTTGGTTGTATGACAGGGAGAAGAAGCGGGGCTTCAACTTCCTTTGATTCTGAACCTGAGAGAACCTTCCTTAGACTAAGGAGGGAGGCAAGAGTAAAATGTGTAGTTGGTGCTGAAGAAGAGGAGGAACACTTTGAGGAATACTTTGAACCAAACATGGAAGAAAACATGGAAAACCATCGTGAGGAAGAGGCTCACAACCATGGCGGAAGAGGTCGAGCAAATCATGCTGGGGAGGATAGAAGAGTTTTAGGCTCTTACATCAATCCAAACCTAGGAAACTGTGGAAGTAGCATTCAAAAGCCAACCATCCATGCCAACAATTTTGAACTAAAACCACAGCTCATCACCCTTGTTCAGAACAACTGTTCGTTCGGAGGAAGTGTCCAAGAGGACCCCAATCAACATCTAACCACCTTCCTGAGAATATGTGACACAGTGAAGTCTAATGGTGTTCATCCTGACGCCTATAGACTGCTCTTATTTCCATTCTCACTCAAGGATAAGGCAGTCAAGTGGCTGGAGTCTTTCCCAAGAGAGAGCTTGACAACTTGGGAAGATGTGGTGAACAAATTCTTAGCAAGATTTTACCCTCCTCAACGAATCAATAGGCTGAGAGCTGAGGTCCAAACTTTCAGGCAACAAGATGGTGAGACTCTATATGAAGCATGGGAGAGGTTTAAAGACCTAACAAGGAGGTGCCCACCAGATATATTCAATGAATGGGTGCAGCTGCACATTTTCTATGAAGGGCTCTCTTATGAGTCAAAGAAGGCCGTAGACCATTCATCCGGAGGATCTTTGAACAAGAAGAAGACCATTGAGGAGGCCATAGATGTCATTGAAATAGTAGCAGAGAACGACTACTTCTATGCTTCCGAAAGAGGGAACACAAGAGGAGTAATGGAACTAAATAATGTAGATGCTCTGCTGGCCCAAAACAAGCTCATTACCCAGCAGCTGGCCGACCTCACCAAGAAGATGGAGAGGAACCAAGTAGCAGCAATCTCCACTTCATCAACAACCCAAGAAGGAGTGAATAAAGAAGCAGAGGGTAGTCAGGAGCAAGCCAACTACATTGGGAATTCACCTAAGCAAAACCATGATCCATACTCCAAGACCTACAACCCTGGATAGAGGAATCACCCAAACTTTGGGTGGGGAAATCAACAAGACCAAAGCCTTGATCAAAGACGCCCAAATCCAAACAATGCAGCCCACCAACACTTCACATCTAGACCATATCAACACCCCCATAACAACACCTCTCCACATTCATATCAAGGCCAGAATAACCCTCCTCAGCCTAACCTATCATCATTTGATGAAATAATCTCAAGGATTGAGAATCTACTTGAAGGCATAAGCAAGGAGATTCAAGACAACAAGGTGTTCAAGGAGGAAGTGCGAGCCAGTTTCAAGAACCAGGGAGACACAATCAAGAGGTTGGAATCTCAAGTGGGGTATCTCTCTGAACAAATTCCCAAACCCACAGATGGATTCCCAAGTGACACAGAGAAGAATCCGAGAGGTGAAACAAAGAAATTAAGATGGGAAGATTGCAAGATGGTCACTATAAGTGATAAGGAGATTGAGGACAAGATTACCAAGAACCAGAAATCTCAAAACAGGAGCTGCTGAGACTCTATGCACCTTTTCCCCAACTGCTCAATGGTGCTGTGGAGAAGAGAATATACTCAAGATTTCTTGACTTGTTTGCATCTTTGCATGTGAACATACCGTTCATCAAGACTATCCAACAAATGCCTGCATACATCAAGTATATGAAGGAGCTACTTCCCAGGAAAAGCTCACTCAAGGGAGGCCAGACTATAGTGATGAACAAGGGGTGCAGTGCCCTCATTCAACCACAGTTGCCTATGAAAAGAAAAGATCCAGGGAGTTTTCATGTCCCATGTGCCATAGGAAAAACAATGTTTGATAGAGCACTCTGCAATTTGGGAGCAAGCATCAACTTAATGCCCTTATCCCTGGTGAAGAGGATACAGATCAATGAGATATTGCCCACAGATGTAGTCATCAGGCTGGCTGACAAAACTCAAAAACAAGCAAGAGGGGTGGTGGAAAACGTGTTGTTAAAGGTGGGGAAATACTTTCTTCCCACAGACTTTGTCATCTTGGACATGGAAGAGAGTCACACTCACCCAATCATATTGGGAAGACCATTCCTAGCTACAGCCAAAGTACTCATAGATGTGGAGCGAAGGGAGCTAATATTGAGGATCCATGATGAACGACTCAGCTTTAATGTCTTCAAACTCTCACAAGAAGCAGACCAAGAAAACAAAGAACCAAGCAATGATCATAATGAGATGCTGACAGAGGAAACAAGCACTGAAGCACAACCAACACATCTGAGAACCCCACTTTATGCTGAACAAGGCAAACAGCAATTGTCACAGCTCAAGGAGAAGTTGGAGGAACCTAAACCACCAGAGGCATGTGAAGACAACAACAAAATTCCCTTAGAAGAAGAAGTCGCCAAGAGCAAGACAGCATCAAAAGGGACAAAGAAGAAGGTACCAAGGGGGTGGAGGAACAAGAAGATCCCTACGGAAGACTTCTCTCCAGGAGATAAAGTGATCTCAGCTTACTTCCCAGATATCCCCCCTAATCTCCCCACTGTACCATCTCAGTTACCTAAGGTTTTCACTATCAACAGAGTCCTCTCCTTGGAACATGTAGAGATCATTGATACAACCAATGGATATAAGTCCAAGGCAAGAGGGGAGGACCTGAAGCATTATCAACCTCCCTGATGAAGGAGAAACGTCAAGCTAGTGACGCTAAAGAAGCACTTCATGGGAGGCAACCCATGTTTTATTTGCTTTTACTAGTGAATAAGTCAATATTCATGAATTCCAACCCAAACTTGACAAAAACTTGGTGAAGTCCTTATATTGCAGTATATAGTGAAGAACAAGTTTGGTGTTCAAAGCGTGCCAAGAAAGCATGAATGCAACTAAGAGCATGCTAGTCTTGGAGCTTTGAACAGAACTTCTCATCACAGTGCTCCAAACTAAGTTTGGTGTCACCCCATGGTGCCACCAATGTGCATATAAGGATACATAGTTAGTTAGTTAGTTGGAATTCATGAATAAACAAAATCTTTTCTTCTCTTTATTATTCTAGCCGTAAAATTTAAATTGATTTTTTTTATATTTCTTACTTTTCTTATTTGATCTTTATAGGGAAAGGAGAGGAACATTGAAGGAGATTGATTGGATAACTAAATGAGAAGGGTTCGGCCACTTCATGAGGAGAAACTACACACTTGTCTAAAAAGGGAAGGCATTGGAAAATGTTGCCATGCAACATTGAAAAGGATGGGACCCTTGAAGACCGAGCAATCTCCATCATAAAGTGATGATCTTTGTCCTTTCTCCATGCACAACCCCAACCGTCCATCAAACAACCACTCCATCAATCCACACCCTCCATTCACTCACAACCTCTCTATATAAGTGATCCTTGTTCCGTACCCCACTCTGCACACCTCTCCATTTCGGATTACCCTTCACTCCCTTCATTGCACTCAACCCTAAATAAACAAAAGTCTCCACACCATTGCCAACTTCACACATTAACCCTCATTCATGGCATCTTCGAGCTCTAAAAGAAAGAAGGGAAAGGAACCTATGGAGCAACACCCGTATGATGAAAAGAGATTTAGAAGCTTGCACCATGCATTGCAATACGGGTGGATGGTGGATAAGGAGATCATTTATGAGCTGGAATTTCAAGTTAGGAAAACTGAGTGTCCCGAAATCACAAAGAAGGTAGAAAAGAGAAGATAGGAGCTCCTCACTGATCCGGTCATTAAGGTGAATGCAAATCTTATAAGAGAGTTTTATGCAAATGCGGTCCGATATGATAAGGCAGATGAGTCATATACAAGCTTTGTGAGAGGAAAGATTGTGGATTTTGGTCCCATGAGTGTCATGAAGGCATTAAAATTGCGGTCCATACCGTTTGAAGAAGAGAGTTATCATTCAAGAATGGACAACAATCCTAATCATGACCAGATTGTGCAAGATATTTGTGTACCAGGGGCTGACTGGGAAAGATATGCAGATAGGAGACCAAGGTTCATCAAGAGAGCATATCTCACTCCGGAAGCAAAGGGGTAGTTCAAAATTGTAAGGTGGTCCATCTTCCCAGTAGCGAACAACTCGGAGGTGAATCTCAAGAGAGCCACACTGTTACACTGTATACTCAAAGGAGGAGAAATCAAGGTTCATGAACTCATAGCAGAAGGCTTTAGAAAAATGGCAGAGAAAAGCGACTCAAGAGGAATGTTAGGTTACCCCAGCACTATTTACCGACTGTGCAAGAAAGCTGGGGTGGTATTTGAAAATGAGGACCCCGTATGGATTAAAGAAGGCATTCCAATAACTGTTCGACGAATGCATGCCACCGCATCCCCCCTGCCTCAACGGAAGCAAAGGAAGAGGACAGCCCCTCAAGAAGTGGAAGGACAAGTCTTAGAGGGGCAAGCACCAGTCACTTTGGATATGCACGAATTGTAGGAAGCCATTGATGGACTATCTCGACAATATTTGGAAAGCTAAGGAGCACAGAGAGAGCTTCAACTACAGATGGATGACTCAACAAGGGGAGTGGCAAAAGCAAATGATGGATGAGAAACTGAGTCAAGGGCAACAATGGAGTGAAACATTCTACAGGATGGAACAAAGGCAAAATGAGCAACAAGAATCCATCCAGAGGCTAATCAACATCCAAGCACATCAAGGTGCACATATACATGAGATGCATCGAAGACAAATAGAACAGGCAGAAATATTGGACGAGCAAAGGGCATTCGCAGAAGGAGTTTACCTGAGCAAGACTGGGCATCATATAAATACTCAAGCCAGGCTCTGTTACTTGGTAGGACAGCTGCCTATATTGCATCCAGGAATCACAAGGTATGAAGAAATGAGGGATGAATTAGCACGAGAAGAAAGACAAAGGGTGGAAGAAAGTCATGAAGCAGTGAGGAAGGCACTTGAGGATTGGAAGCAAGCAAGATTGGCACGGATGCGAGGGAATGCAAGAGGACACAAAGAAGACAAACAAGGAGGAAAGCATGGGCAACCACATGAGTAAAAGGTGGTTGAGTTCCTTCTTTGGTCCATCTTTCTCTATGCTTTAAATAAGGAAGATCTTGTATGAAATAGAACTTGCTTCCATGTTAGTTTAAACCTTTTTAAATTTTGTCTTTTAAGTTTTTGTGTTGAAGAGGTTTATGATTGCTAGTCCTTATGTCACTGCATCCTTACTTTGCTTATTTGTATGCTTGTTCCTTTAAATCAAATGAAAAAGAGAATGAGTGTTTTTAAAGACCAGAGAAGAGTTCATACTATGGAGTAAGTTCATGAGTTTATGGTATAGTCATAAGTTAGCTAAGTTGGTTCAACCATAAGGTGGGAAGACAACTGTCTGTCATGAATACTATGCTTGAGACACACCTCATGAGACTAGCTAAATAAGAAGATCCTAATAAGAAAAAGGGAAAGAACAATAAAGGTTGAAAAATAAAAGAAAAAGAGTAAGCAATAAGGCTAGGCACCAATGGTTTTAATCTTAAGACATGTGTCTGTGGTGCTCTTGTGTGAGGGATCTACTTGGATGAATAAGCTCTTAGGGGTGCCTTATCACTTGGTAACTTGGGTTAACTAACTCGGGATTATCAGCTGAAAGTCCACTATCAAGAGTAACC
>NC_029789.2:89853443-89914701 GCF_000816755.2 Arachis ipaensis
AAAACAGTAGTACTTTGCATTAATCTTTGAGGAACAGCAGAGCTCCACACCTTAATCTATGGAGTGTAGAAACTCTACCGTTATAATTACATAAGTGAAAGGTCCAGGCATGGCCGAATGGCCAGCCCCTCTGATCTAAGAACTAGGCATCCAAAGATGTCTAATATAATAGTAAAAGGTCCTATTTATAATAAACTAGCTACTAGGGTTTACAGAAGTAAGTAATTGATGCATAAATCCACTTCCGGGGCCCACTTGGTGTGTGCCTGGGCTGAGCTTGAAGTCTACATGTGGATAGGTCATTCTTGGAGTTGAACGCCAGCTTTTGTGCCAGTTTGGGCATTGAACTCCACTTTGCAGCTTGTTTCTGGCGCTGGACGCCAGAATTGGGTAGAGAGCTGGCGTTGAACGCCGGTTTGCGTCGTCTAAACTTGGGCAAAGTATGAACTATTATATATTGCTGGAAAGTCCTAGATGTCTACTTTCCAATGCAATTCGAAGCGTACCATTTTGAGTTCTGTAGCTCCAGAAAATCCATTTTGAGTGCAGGGAGGTCAGAATCCAACAGCATCAGCAGTCCTTCTTCAACCTCTGAATCTGATTTTTGCTCAAGTCCCTCAATTTCAGCCAGAAAATACCTGAAATCACAGAAAAATACACAAACTCATATTAAAGTCCAGAAATGTGAATTTAACATAAAAACTAATGAAAACATCCCTAAAAGTAACTAGATTCTACTAAAAACATACTAAAAATAATGCCAAAAAGCGTATAAATTATCCGCTCATCACAACACCAAACTTAAATTGTTGCTTGTCCCCAAGCAACTGAATATCAAATAGGATAAAAAGAAGGGAATATACTATAAATTCCAAACTATCAATGAAACATAGCTCCAATCAAATGAGCGGGACTTATAGCTTTTTGCCTGTTGAATAGGTCTGGCATCTCACTTTATCCATTGAGGTTCAGAATGATTGGCATCTATAGGAACTCAGAGTTCAGATAGTGTTATTGATTCTCCTAGTTCAGTATGATGATTCTTGAACACAGCTTCTTTCTTCTTTTTGGCCGTGGCCCTAATTCATTTAAGAGAGGTGATGGATTCATAGGACATTCATAACTTTAAGACAAGGTTACTAACTACTAATGATCATGTAATGAAGACACAAACATAGATAAGCACTTAACAGAGAGAAAACGAAAAACAGAGAAAGTAAGAACAAGGAATGAGTCCACCTTAGTGATGGTGGCGTTTCCTTCTTGAGGAACCAATGATGTCCTTGAGCTCTTCTATGTCTCTTCCTTGTCTTTGTTGCTCCTCGCTCATTGCTTTTTGATCTTCTCTTATTTCATGAAGGATGATGGAGTGCTCTTGATGTTCCACCCTTAGTTGTCCCATGTTGGAACTTAATTCTCCTAGGGAGGTGTTGATTTGCTCCCAATAGTTTGGTGGAGGAAAATGCATATGAGGCATCTCCGGGATCTCATGGTGATGAGCTTCCTGCGCCTCTTGAGCTCCATGAATGGGCTCTCTTGCTTGCTCTATCTTTTTCTTAGTGATGGGCTTCTCTTCCTCAATGTGAATGTCTCCTTCTATGGAAGCTCCAGCTGAGTAACATAGATGGCAGATAAGATGAGGAAAAGCTAGCCTTGCCCCAGGAGAGGGCTTTTCGGCTATTTTGTAGAGTTCAAGGGAGATGACTTCATGAACCTCTACTTCTTCTCCAATCATGATGCTATGGATCATGATGGCCCGATCCACAGTAACTTCAGATTGGTTGCTAGTGGGGATGATGGAGTGTTGGATGAACTCCAACCATCCTCTAGCCACAGGCTTGAGGTCTAATCTTCTTAGTTGAACCGGCTTGCCTTTGGAGTTAATCTTCCATTGAGCTCCTTCCACACATATGTCCATGAGGACTTGGTCCAACCTTTGATTAAAGTTGACCCTTCTAGTGTAGGGGCATTCATCTCCTTGCATCATAGGCAAGTTAAACGCCAACCTCACATTTTTCGGACTAAAATCCAAGTATTTCCCCCGAACCATTAGATTTTAGCAGTTTGCACCCCATAGATTCCCAGTTTCTCTATTACAGAGAGGGGCGTAAGGTTTATCCCTGAACCAAGGTCACACAGAGCCTTAAAGATCATGGTGCCTATGGTACAAGGTATTATGAACTTTCCAGGATCCTGTCTCTTCTGAGGCAATGTCAATTGATCCAGATCACTTAGTTCATTGGTGAACAAGGGAGGTTCATCTTCCCAAGTTTCAATACCAAATAATTTGGCATTTAGCTTCATGATTGCACCAAGGAACTTGGCAGCTTGCTCTTCGGTAACATCCTCATTCTCTTCAGAGGAGGAATACTCATCAGAGCTCATGAATGGCATAAGGAGGTTCAATGGAATCTCTATGGTCTCTAGATGAGTCTCAGATTCCTTAGGTTCCTCAGAGAGAAGCTCCTTATTGATCACTGGACGTCCTAGGAGGTCTTCCTCCTTGGGATTCACGTCCTCCTTTCCCTCTTTGGGTTCGGCCATTTTGGTACTATCAATGGCCTTGCACTCTCTCTTTGGATTTTCTTCTGTATTGCTTGGGAGAGTACTGGGAGGGATTTCAGTGATCTTCTTACTCAGCTGGCCCACTTGTGCCTCCAAGTTTCTAATGGAGGACCTTGTTTCATTCATGAAACTCATAGTGGCCTTAGATAGATCAGAGACTAAGTTTGCTAAGCTAGATGGATTCTGCTCAGAATTCTCTATCTGTTGCTGAGTGGATGATGGAAAAGGTTTACTATTGTTAAACCTATTTCTTCCACCATTATTAAAGCCTTGTTGAGGCTTTTGATCCTTCCATGAGAAATTTGGATGATTTCTCCATGATGGATTATAGGTGTTTCCATAAGGTTCACCTAAGTAATTCACCTCTGCTATTGCAGGGTTTTCAGGATCATAAGCTTCTTCTTCACAGGAAGCCTCTTGAGTACTGTTGGATGCAGCTTGAATTCCATTCAGACTCTGAGAAATCATATTAACTTGCTGAGTCAATATTTTATTCTGAGCCAATATGGCATTCAGAGTATCAATTTCAAGAACTCCCTTCTTCATAGGCGTTCCATTACTCACAGGATTCCTCTCAGAAGTGTACATAAACTGGTTATTAGCAACCATGTCAATGAGTTCCTGAGCTTCTGCAGGCGTTTTCTTTAGGTGAATGGATCCACCTGCAGAAGTATCCAATGACATCTTTGATAACTCAGATAAACCATCATAGAATATATCCAGGATGGTCCATTCTGAAAGCATGTTAGAAGGACATTTTTTGGTCAGCTGCTTGTATCTTTCCTAAGCTTCATAGAGGGATTCACCTTCTTTCTGTCTGAAGGTTTGAACATCAGCTCTAAGCTTGCTCAGCTTAGGTGTAGTAAAGTCACCAAGCATTCTCCTTGCATTATTATTATTTTCGGCTGCCATCTCCTCTTCCTGTTCGAAAATTTCTGAAAGGTTATCTCTGGATTGTTGTAATTTAGCTTCTCTTAGTTTCCTCTTCAGAGTCCTTTCAGGTTCTGGATCTGCTTCAACAAGAATATTCTTGTCCTTGCTCCTGCTCATATGACAAAGAAGAGGGCACATAAAAAATAATAATAATAATAATAATAATAATAATAGGGATCCTTTATACCACAGTATAGAGGTCCCTGTGTGAGTAGAAGAAAAGAAGAAGGAAAAATTCGAACACAGATGGAAGAGGGGGTTCGAATTTGGTGAGTGATGTGAGGAAGAGATGTTAGTAGATGAATAAATAATTAGAATGAGATGAGAAAGGGAGAATTTCGAAAATAATTTTTGAAAAAGAGTTAGTGATTTTCGAAAATAGTTTTTGAAAAAGGTTAGTAATTTTCGAAAATTAAAAATCAAAAATTAAAATAATTAGTTAATTAAAAAGAATTTTTGAAAAAGAGGGAAGATTTTTTCGAAAATTAGAGAGAGAAAGTTAGTTAGGTAGTTTTGAAAAAGGTAAGAAACAAACAAAAAGTTAGTTAGTTAGTTGAAACAAATTTTGAAGAGATAAGAAGTTAGGAAGTTAGAAAAGATATTTTGCAATCACTTTTTTGAAAAAGGTAAGATAAGAAGATATTTTTGAAAAGATATGATAGAAATTAGTTTTTGAAAAAGATTTGATTTTTAAAATCTCAATTAATGACTTGATTCACAAGAAATCACAAGATATGATTCTAGAACTTAAAGTTTGAATCTTTCTTAACAAGTAAGTAACAAACTTGAAATTTTTAAATCAAAACATTAATTGATGATGTTATTTTCGAAAATATGATGTAAAATTAAGAAAAAGATTTTTGAAAAATATTTTTGAAATTTTCGAAAATAACTAAAAAAATTGAAAAAAGATTTGATTTTTGAAAAGGATTTTGAAAAAGATAAGATTTTTTTAAATTGAAAATTTGATTTGACTCATAAAAACAACTAGATTTTAAAATTTTTTGAAACATGAATGCATGAAATTTTCGAAAAATGCAAGATGAATATGCAATTGACACCAAACTTTATACATGACTCAAGACTCAAACAAGAAACACAAAAAATATTTTTGATTTTTATGATTTTCTAATTTTTTTTTTTGTATTTTCTTTTAATTTTTTCGAAAATCATTTTGAAAAAACAAAAATAAGGATTCCAAAATTTTTAATATGAATTCCAGGAATCTTATGCTCTTCAGTCTAAAGCTCCAATCAAAGGGTCAGGCATGGCTTAATAGCCAGCCAAGCTTTAGTATGTAAATTACATCCATTGAGGTGATTAGTTGAAGACCAATCCCAAAGCAGTTTGGGTATGGCTTTACAGCCAGATAGGATTCAACATGTTTCATGAAACACTAGAATTCATTCTTAAAAACTCTGAAGAAAAAATAATATTTTTGAAAACATTTTTTTTTTAAAACAAAGGAGAAATTTTTGAAAGATTTTTGAAAATTTTTTGAAAAGAAAACAAAAAGAAAATTACCTAATCTGAGCAACAGGATGAACCGTCAGTTGTCCAAACTCGAACAATCCCCGGCAACGGCGCCAAAAACTTGGTATGCGAAATTGTTACTCAGGTTGTGAAACATATCTTCACAACTTCGCATAACTAACCAGCAAGTGCACTGGGTCGTCCAAGTAATACCTTACGTGAGTAAGGGTCGAATCCCACGGAGATTGTTGGTATGAAGCAAGCTATGGTCACCTTGTAAATCTCAGTCAGGCGGATATAAAATAGTTATGTAGTTTTCGAAATCTAGTAATAAAAGAAGGATAGAAATACTTATGTAAATCATTGATGAGAATTTCAGATAAGCGTATGGAGATGCATTCGTTCCTCTAAACCTCCGCTTTCCTGCTGTCTTCATCCAATCAGTCTTACTCCTTTCTATGGCTGGCTTTATGCAAGGGCATCACCGTTGTCAGTGGCTACATCCCCTCCTCTTGTGAAAATGGTCCAAGATGCCCTGTCACGGCACGGCTAATCATCTGAGGTTCCCGATCATGCTGGAATAGGATTAACCCTCCTTTTGCATCTGTCACTACGCCCAGCACTCGCGAGTTTGAAGCTCGTCACAGTTATTCAATCATTGAATCCTACTCGGAATACCACAGACAAGGTTTAGACTTTCCGGATTCTCTTGAATGCCGCCATCATTCTAGCTTACACCACGAAGATTCCGATTAAGAGATCTAAGAGGCACTCATTCAATCTAATGTAGAACGGAAGTGGTTGTTAGGCACGCGTTCATAAGGAATGATGATGATTGTCACGTTCATCACATTCAGGTTGAAGTGCGAATGAATATCTTAGAAGCGGAATAAGTTGAGTTGAATAGAAAAACAGTAGTACTTTGCATTAATCTTTGAGGAACAGCAGAGCTCCACACCTTAATCTATGGAGTGTAGAAACTCTACCGTTAAAATTACATAAGCGAAAGGTCCAGGCATGGCCGAATGGCCAGCCCCTCTGATCTAAGAACTAGGCGTCCAAAGATGTCTAATACAATAGTAAAAGGTCCTATTTATAATAAACTAGCTACTAGGGTTTACAGAAGTAAGTAATTGATGCATAAATCCACTTCCGGGGCCCACTTGGTATGTGCTTGGGCTGAGCTTGAAGTCTACACGTGGATAGGTCATTCTTGGAGTTGAACGCCAGCTTTTGTGCCAGTTTGGGCATTGAGCTCCACTTTGCAGCTTGTTTCTGGCGCTGGACGCCAGAATTGGGTAGAGAGCTGGCGTTGAATGCCAGTTTGCATCGTCTAAACTTGGGCAAAGTATGGACTATTATATATTTCTGGAAAGCCCTGGATGTCTACTTTCCAATGCAATTAGAAGCGCGCCATTTTGAGTTCTGTAGCTCCAGAAAAGCTATTTTGAGTGCAGGGAGGTCAGAATCCAACAGCATCAGCTGTCCTTCTTCACCCTCTGAATCTGATTTTTGCTCAAGTCCCTCAATTTCAGCCAGAAAATACCTGAAATCACAGAAAAACACACAAACTCATAGTAAAGTCCAGAAATGTGAATTTAACATAAAAACTAATGAAAACATCCCTAAAAGTAACTAGATTCTACTAAAAATATACTAAAAAGAATTCCAAAAAGCGTATAAATTATCCGCTCATCAGTTAACGTGGAAGCTAACGTGGATAAGGGAATGTTGAGCCAACGTTAGTGACACTCAACTTTGTCACTAATGTTGGAGATGGCTAGCATGGCCACGTTAGAAGCCATGTTAACCTAGTTAACGTGGACTCTAACGTGGGAGCTAAGGGGCACATTGGAACGTTAGTGACAATGTTAAGTGTCACTAACGTTCTCGAAGGTTGGCAAGCCTACGTTAAAAGAGCCACGTTAACTAAGTTAACGTGGAATCTAACGTAGGGAAGGGGGAGGCTTCTCAACGTCATTGGGAAAGTTGAGTCCCAATAACGTGCGTGAAGGACAAAGAGGCAACGTTAATGGCAACGTTTGTGCCACTAACGTTGAGGTTAACGTGGCTCTTACTTGGGTAAGGAACGTTAGTAAAAAAGTTGAATGTCACTAACGTTCTCGAACCCATATTTTCACTGAATGTTAACACCACTAACGTCCTGAGCTAAATTCTCTGCCCACTTCACACTTTCTCTTTGCAAGTAAAGCCAAGCCCAATGAAGAAGATAACTGCTTCAAACTCAAGATCCAAAGGCCCAGACCCAAGACTTGAAGAACCAACTAGAAGAGTAGAAGAGTAGTATATATAGGAGTAGCTTTGAATTATCTGGGGAGTTGGAAAATAGAGCGAGCCTCTGGGCATAGAATTACTCTCTATATTTACTTTCTCTGCACTTCTAGTATCATGATGCATTCTCCATCTTTGTTTTCATTTTCCAGAGCTATGAACAACTAAACCCCTTTCATTGGGTTACGGAGCTCTGTTGTAATTTGATGGATCAATACTAGTTTTCATTATTCTTCTTCTATCTTTTCTCTTGATTTTACTTGAAAGCTTTCGATCTTCATCCAATTGTGTAGTTATCTTGGAAAAGAAGCTATTCATACTTGGATCTCTTCTGAACCTTGAAAGAGGAATGAAGAGATCAAGCTAGAAATGCTTTCTCATGCTGGACCAAATTGGGTTTGGATGGATATGTGACTATAATCCTCTCAACACTTGATTTGGGAAATGTATGTGGTATAATCAGTGACCATACTTCATCTCTTATCATGAGCAATTGACCAAGGAATTGGCTATTGATCAAGATTTGAGAGATTGAATTACAAGAAATTGTAATTCAATCACTTAAGATTGCCAAGGATATCAACGAGTGTATTGATTGAGGAAGAGATGAAAATGAAATTGATCCGGAGAATGCAACATCTCCTGAGCCTAATGAACTCCCCATTTCTGATCTTACCCATTCTCTTTATTTTCTGTTACTTACTTTTATGAACAATTTCCCCCATTCCCATTTACAATTCTGCAATTTACTTCAGTAATTTACTTTCAGTTCTTTAATTCTAGCATTTACTTTTTCTGTCATTTACCTTCCCGCCATTTTATTTTTTGCAATTCTAAACTCAAATCCTGGATTCGCTCAACTAGAACATTCCTCTAATTAAAGTTGCTTGATCAATCAATCCTTGTGGGATTCGACCTCACTCTATTGTGAGTTTTTACTTGACGACAAATTCGGTACACTTGCCGAAGGAAATTTGTTATGAGACAAGTTTTCCGTGCATCAAGAGCTTTGATTCAAATCACAATTCACTGAAATTATGCAGACATGCAAACAGAGAGAATTCTCAAGGTGAGATTGAAACATAATTTCTTCAATTCTCAACCCAAGATTCAAAACAAAAATGAAAACTAAGAGAGAGCTCTCTAATCCCACTCCTACTACTCCCTAATGCAGCCAGCCTCCCTACAAAAATAAAAATGATGCCTTCTATAGGCTTTTTACAAAAATGAAAGTGAAATTAAAAACAAATTACAATTAAATAAAATTCCTATTTTATCTATCTCTTGTGCCTTTGAGTGATGATAATGGGCTTTGCTTGCTTTGGATTTGGGTTGAAGATGGCCCTAATTGATCACTCTTGGTCTTGAGGAGAAATCTTCGTACAAATTGGATTGTTGGTGCTTCACGTTTGAGTCAACGTTTGGGGGCAAACGTGGACTCAAACGTCTTCGCAAGGAAGTTAGCAAAAAACAGCAATCTACTGTCATTGGCGTTTGACCTCACGTTTGAGGTCAAACATGAGTGCAAACGTTGAAGCTTCTCCAAGGCAACTAGCAATGGTGTTTGACTTCACGTTTGAGGTCAAACGTGAACTGAAACGTGAAGGCTTCCATCTTCAATCTTGGTTGAACTTTGATGGCGTTTAACCTCACGTTTGAGGTCAAACATGGACGCAAACGTGAGAGCTTCCATCTTCAATCGTGGCTGAATGTTGCTCCTTGCTTGAATAAACGCTGGACTAATTTACTAAGTAAATTTCATGCATGCTTCCATTGGTGTAATTGATTAGTAATGCCAATTAATTCATTTAACGCCTTGGTTCATCCATTGGCATTATTAATGAAAATGTTTCCTGCATGCATACTTATATTTACTTAATAATGCATTAACGTTGCATTCATTCAATTCTTTCTCAATTAAGTGCATGCATGCTTTATTAATGCCTTGAACTAATATTACCTGCATGCATTCACTAGCTTTTTTTAGCCAACTGATGAACGTTAGTGTTCACTTGTGCAACGCCATGGTTTATTGGCTTATATGCATGCATAAGGTATTAATGCATGCCATGGCTTCATGGTCATGGGTCATGCTTTTAAAAGCGTGGCCTAAGATTTCAAAGCGTGCCCCAAAATTCTTCTTTTCTTCTTTTTAGCTTATTTTGTGCTCTTTTGCTTCTTTTTCTTCTTATTTCCTACAAAATTTAAAAAATCAAAAGATCAAAGAAATATACCACTTAAGCACAAAAGAATCCAATAGTTAAGCACTAATTATCAATTTCTTGTATGAAAAAGTATAGAAAAACATGACTTGGTGACATGTCACCGTTGGTTGTCCCTAAGCAACTAAAAACAAAATAGGATAAAAAGAAGAAAAAATACAATAAATCCCAAAAATATCAATGAAGATTAGTTTTAATTAGATGAGAAAGACTAGTAGCTTTTTACTTCTGAACATTTTTGGCATCTCACTTTATCCTTTGAAGTTCAGAATGATTGGTATCCATAGGAATTCAGAATTCAGGTAGTGTTATTCATTCTCCAAATGGCGCGCTCTCAATTGCGTTGGAAAGTAGATATCCAGGGATTTCCGGCAATATATAATAGTCCATACTTTGCTCAAGGATAGACGACAAAAACTGGCATTCAACGCCAGTTCCATGTTGCAGTCTGGCGTCCAGCGCCAGAAACAAGTTACAAGTTGGAGTTCAACGCCAGAAACAGGTTACAACCTGGCGTTGAACGCCCAAAACAGCCCAGGCACGTGAGAAGCTTAAGTCTCAGCCCCAGCACACACCAAGTGGGCCTCAGAAGTGGATTTCTGCACCATCTATCATAGTTTGTTCATTTTCTGTAAACCTAGGTTACTAGTTTAGTATTTAAACAACCTTTAGAGGTTTATATCGCACCTCATGACATTTTAGATCTGAACTTTGTACTCTTTGACGGCATGAGTCTCTAAACTCCATTGTTGGGGGGTGAGGAGCTTTGCTGTGTTTCGATGAATTAATGCAACTATTTCTGTTTTCTATTCAAACACGCTTGTTTCTATCTAAGATGTTCATTCGCACTTCAATATGATGGATGTGATGATCCGTGACAGTCATCACCATTCTCAACCTATGAACGCGTGCCTGACAACCACCTCCGTTCTACTTTCGATTGAATGAATATCTCTTGGATTCCTTAATCAGAATCTTCGTTGTATAAGCTAGAATCCATTTGCAGCATTCTTGAGAATCCAGAAAGTCTAAACCTTTTCTGTGGTATTCGGAGTAGGATTCAGGGATTAAATGACTGTGACGAGCTTCACACTCACGAGTGTTGGGCATAGTGACAGACGCAAAAGGATCAATGGATCCTATTCTGACATGATCGAGAACCGACAGATGATTAGCTGTGCAGTGACAGCGCACCTGGACCTTTTTCACTGAGAGGACGGATGGTAGCCATTGACAACGGTGATCCACCAACACACAGCTTGCCATAGGAGGAACCTTGCGTGCGTGAAGAAGAACACAGGGAGAAAGCAGAGATTTAGAAGACGAAGCATCTCCAAAACTCCAACATATTCTCCATTACTGCATACCAAGTATTTATTTTATGTTCCCTTGTTCATTTGCAAGTCAACTGATAATTATAATTGACCTCCTAACTGAGATTTACAAGATAACCAGGGATTGCTTCAAACCAACAATCTCCATGGGATTCGACCCTTACTCACGTAAGGTATTACTTGGACGACCCAGTGCACCAAGTTTTTGGCGCCGTTGCCGGGGATTGTTCGAGTTTGAACAACTAAAGGTTTATTTTGTTGCTTAGATTAGGAATAATTTATTTTGTTGCTATAGAGTCATCAAATCTGAGTCCTTTAATTTATTTTCAAAAAAAAAAATTTCTTCAAAAATATTATTTTTCTTTATTAAATTTTAATTTTTTTTGTGAGTTTAGTGTCATGTTTTAAGTTTGGTGTCAACTGCATTCTTATCTTTTTCTCTTAAATTTTCGAATTTGAGTTCTTTATTCTTCCTTGATCTTCAAGTTGTTCTTGTTTATTTTTCTTGTTTGATCTTTGTTTTTTCTTGTTCTGTGTCTTTTTCTTGTTTTACTTGTGCTTTCTCAAAACATTAGTTTTCAAAAAATTTATTTTAGTTATTAAAAATACCTCTTTAAAACTAGTGTTACATTTACTGCTCAATTGGCTAGAGCGTTGGTTTATGTTCTTGGTGATTGGGTATCTTCTTTTTAAAATCTTTTTCAAAAATAATTTTTCTTTGATTGAATCTTGTGCCAAACTTTAAGTTTGGTGTTTTCTTGTTAATCTTTATATAATTTTCAAAAATTTTATTGAAGTTTTCTAAAAATTTTAAGTTTAGTGTTCTTTCTGTTGTTCTTGTTGTTCTTGTGAATCTTCAAAGTGTTCTTGAGTCTTTTGTATTTAGATCTTCAAATTTTTAAGTTTGGTGTTCCTTGGTGTTCTCCCTCCAAAATTTTCGAAAACAAGGAGCATTAGATCTAAAAATTTTAAGTCTTGTGTCTTTTGTGTGTTTTTCTCTTTCATCATTAAATTCAAAAATATCTTTTCTCTTTATTTTAAGTAATTTTCTAAATTTTCCATTAAAAATTCAGATTTTTATTTTAAAACTTTTTGTTTCATCTTATCTTAGTTTTAAAATTTCAAAAATCATATCTTTTTCAAAATCTTATCTTATCTTATTCCAAATTAAAAATTTAATATTCAAATTTCAAATTTCAAATTTCAAAATTTCAAATTTCAAAATTTAATTTTCAAACTTAAAAATCAAATCTTTTCAAAATTTAAATCTCTTTCAAATCCTTATCTTATATTGACTTTTTCAAAATTCAAAATTCAAATTTCCAAATTTCAAAATTCGAATTTCAAATTTCAAAAATTTAAAATCCAAATTTAATTTTTAAATTTAAAATTTAAATTTCAAAACTTCCTAACTACTTTCTCTCTCTTCATTTTTTGAAAATCCTCACCCACATCTTTTTAATTAATTAATTTAGTTTTCAATTTTCTTTTATTTTTTTTCTTCTAATTTTCGAAATTATACTCAATTTTTCATTTATTTTATTTTATTTTATTTTAATTTCGATTTTCAAAAAAAAAAAAATTTAATTTGCAATCCGCATCATCTCCCTTTTTCCATCATGGACATAAGTGGAAATGAACAGTCCAGAAGGACTCTAGGGTCATATGCTAACCCCACTACTACTTCATATGGGAGTAGTATCTGTATACCCTCCATCGGAGTCAGTAGCTTTGAGTTGAATCCTCAGCTCATTATCATGGTGCAGCAGAGTTGCCAGTATTCCAGTCTTCCACAGGAAGAACCTACAGAGTTTCTGGCACAGTTTTTACAAATTGCTGACAAAGTACTTGATAAGGAAGTAGATCAGGATGTCTACAGATTATTACTGTTTCCATTTGCTGTAAAAGATCAAGCTAAGAGGTGGTTAAATAACTAACCTAAAGCTAGCATAAGGACATGGAAACAGCTGACAGAAAAATTCTTGAATCAATACTTCCCTCCAAAACGGATGACACAGCTAAGGCTGGACATCCAAGGCTTTAAACAAGGAGATAATGAATCTCTTTATGATGCCTGGGAGAGATACAGAGAGATGCTAAGAAAATGCCCCTCTGAAATGTTTTCAGAATGGGTGCAGTTAGACATCTTCTATTATGGGCTTATAGAGAAAGCTCAGATTTCTCTAGACCACTCAGCTGGTGGATCTATACATATGAGAAAAACAATTGAAAAAGCTCAAGAGCTCATTGATATAGTTGCCAGAAATCAGCATCTGTACCTAAGCAGTGAATCTTCCATGAAAGAAGAGGTTAAAACAGTAACTGCTGAACTCAGTCCTGCAGAACAAATTACAGAATTCAATCAGCAATTAGACTTTCTAACAAAATAGCTGGCCGAATTCAAGGAGATACTACAAGACACAAGAATGGCTAATCTGAATATGGAAGTACAGTTGAAGCAAACAGAACAACAGTTATCAAAACAAATAACAGAAGAGTGCCAACCAGTTCAATTAAGAAATGGAAAAACATTAAATACCTCACTTCAAGGCAGCAGGAAGCTAAGAAATGAACAACCGGCTATCCAAAATCCCTCTGAGGACAGTAAGAGCCCAGAGAGGAATAACTCTGGCATTCAAACGCCAGAAACAGGCAAGGAGTTGGCGTCAAACGCCCAATGGAAGCTCAGTTCTGGCGTTCAAACGCCATGAACAAGTAAGGAGTTGGCGTCCAACGCCACTCCAGCTTCCAACCCTGGCTTTCAAATGCCAGTGAGGGATCAGACACCTGCAAGTGCTGATAATAAATCCCTCAAGAAGGCTTCTCAACCTACCTCTGTAGGAAATAAACTTGCAGCAACTAAGGTTGAGGAATACAAAGCCAAGATGCCTTATCCTCAAAAACTCCGTAAAGAGGAGCAGGATAAGCAATTTGCCCGCTTGGCAGACTATCTCAGGACTCTTGAAATAAAGATTCCGTTTGCAGAGGCACTTGAGCAAATACCCTCTTATGCCAAGTTCATGAAAGATATCTTGAGTCATAAGAAGGATTGGAAAGAAACTGAAAGAGTTCTCCTCACTGAAGAATACAGTGCAGTTATTCTGAAAAGCTTCCCAGAAAAGCTTAAAGATCCCGGGAGCCTTATGATACCATGCATATTAGAGGGTAACTGCACCAAGACAGCTCTATGTGATCTTGGGACAAGCATCAACCTAATCCCTGCATCCACTATTAGAAAGCTTGGCTTGACTGAAGAGGTCAAACCAACCCGGATCTGTCTTCAACTTGCTGATGGCTCCATTAAATACCCATCAGGCATAATTGAGGACATGATTGTCAAGGTTGGGCCATTTGCCTTCCCTACTGACTTTGTAGTGCTGGAAATGGAGGAGAACAAGAGTGCAACTCTCATTCTAGGAAGACCATTCCTAGCAACTGGACGAACCCTCATTGACGTCCAAAAAGGGGAGATAACCCTGAGAGTCAATGAGGATGAGTTTAAGTTGAATGTTGTCAAAGCTATGCAACATCCAGACACATCAGACGACTGCCTGGGCGTTGATATTATTGACTCTTTGGTGGAAGAGGTCCATATGACTGAGAGTCTCGAATCAGAGCTAGAGGACATTTTTAAGGATGTTCAGCCTGATCTGGAGGAACCAGAGGAAATAAAAGAACCTCTGAAAAATCCTCAGGAAGAGGAGAAACCTCCTAAACCCGAGCTCAAACCACTACCACCATCCCTGAAATATGCATTTCTGAGAGAAGGTGACACTTTTCCTGTAATCATAAGCTCTGCTTTAGGGCCACAGAAAGAGAAAGCACTAATTCAGGTGCTAAGGACACACAAGACAGCTCTTGGGTGGTCCATAAGTGATCTTAAGGGCATTAGCCCAGCCAGATGCATGCACAAGATCCTATTAGAGGATGATGCTAAGCCAGTGGTTCAACCACAGAGGCGGCTAAATCCCGCCATGAAGGAGGTGGTGCAGAAAGAGGTCACTAAGTTACTAGAGGCTGGGATTATCTATCCTATTTCTGATAGCCCCTGGGTAAGCCCTGTCCATGTTGTCCCTAAGAAGGGAGGAATGATAGTGGTTCATAATGAAAGGAATGAACTGGTTCCTACAAAAATAGTTACAGGGTGGCGTATGTGTATTGACTACAGAAGGCTCAATACAGCCACCAGGAAGGATCATTTTCCTTTACCATTCAGGGAAAAATCTCATTTTATGGTGACGGAAGGGATTGTCCTTGGGCATAAAATTTCAAACAAGGGAATAGAGGTGGATCAAGCTAAAGTTGAAGTAATTGAAAAATTACCACCACCTACCAATGTTAAGGCAATTAGAAGCTTTCTGGGGCATGCAGGATTCTATAGGAGGTTTATAAAGGATTTTTCAAAAATTGCAAAACCTCTGAGCAATCTGCTAGCTGCTGACATGCCATTTGTGTTTGACACAAAGTTTCTGCAGGCGTTTGAGACCCTGAAAGCTAAGCTGGTCACAGCACCAGTTATTTCTGCACCAGACTGGACATTACCATTCGAACTAATGTGTGATGCCAGTGACCATACCATTGGTGTAGTATTGGGACAGAGGGATAACAAGCTTCTGCATGTCATTTATTATGCTAGCAGTGTTTTGAATGATGCCCAAAAAAATTACACAACCACAGAAAAAGAATTACTTGCAGTGGTTTATGCCATTGACAAGTTTAGATCCTACTTAGTAGGACCAAAAGTGATTGTGTACACTGACCATGCTGCTCTTAAATATCTACTCACAAAGCAGTATTCAAAGCCCAGACTCATAAGATGGGTGTTGCTTCTGCAAGAGTTTGATATAGAAATAAGAGACAGAAAAGGGACAGAGAATCAAGTAGCTGATCACCTGTCCCGGATAGAACCAGTAGCAGGAGCATCCCTCCCTCCTACTGAGATCTATGAAACCTTTCTGGATGAGCAATTGTTTGCTATTCAGGAAGCTCTGTGGTTTGTAGACATTGCAAACTATAAGACACAAGGTTCTCCTTCTGTAACCATGGAGAGGAAGCATGAAAAGCTTCTCTCACTGCAGAGTCAACGAAAACCCCCACAGTCAAACTCTAAGTTTGGTGTTGGGAGGCCACAACCAAACTCTAAGTTTGGTGTTGAACCCCCACATTCAAACTCTAAGTTTGGTGTTGGGAGGTCCCAACCTTGCTCTGATTATCTGTGAGGCTCCATGAGAGCTCACTGTTAAGCTATTGACATTAAAGAAGCGCTTGTTGGGAGGCAACCCAATGTTATTTAATTATATCTATTTATTTTCCATGGCTATTTTATGTTTTCTTTAGGTTGATGATCATGTGAAGTCATAAAAACAAATGGAAAATAAAAAATAGAATGAAAAACAGCATGAAAAATAGCACACCCTAGAGGAAGATCATTCTGGCATTTAAACGCCAGAAACAAGCATCAGTCTGGCGTTAAACACCAGAAACAGGCTACATTTGGGCGTTTAACGCCAGAAACAGGTAGCAGTCTGGCGTTAAACGCCAGGATTGCACAGTAAGGGCATTTTGTACGCCTAATTGGAGCAGGGATGCTAAATCCTTGACCCTACTGGATCTGTGAACCCCACAGGATCCCCACCTACCTCACCATTCAAATTCAAACTATTTTCCTCCCAAACCCACCCATTCACACACTTCCATCTCCCCCATCTTCTCCACTTCTTTCTTCTTTTGCTCGAGGACGAGCAAACCTTTTAAGTTTGGTGTGGTAAAAGCATTGCTTTTGTTTTTCCATAATTCAGTGATAGAGCAATTGACTGCAGATCAAAGAGCTCTGAGGAAAAAGCAACAAAGGCAAGGAAGAGACATAGAGGAGCTCAAGAGCACCATTGGTTCTTCAAGAAGAGGAAAATGCCACCCTCATTAAGGTGGACCCATTCCTTAATCTCCTTGTTCTTATTTTCCTGTTTTTTGTTTACTATGCTTCATGTTTAATTATGTTTGTGTCTTTACTATATGATCACTAGTATCTAAGTGTCTATGTCTTAAAGATATGAATGTCCTACGAATCCATTACCTTTCTTAAATGAAAATTGTTTTCTGAAAAAGAAAAAGAAGTACTTGAATTTCGAATTTCGAATTTTAAAATAGTTTAATTATTTTGATGTGGTGGCAATACTTTTTGTTTTCTGAATGAATGCTTGAACAGTGCATATGTCTTTTGAATTTGTTGTTTATGAATGTTAAAATTGTTGGCTCTTGAAAGAATGATGAAAAAGGAGAAATGTTATTTGATAATCTGAAAAATCATAAAAATGATTCTTAAAGCAAGAAAAAGCAGTGAAGAACAAAGCTTGCAAAAAAAAAAATGCGAAAAAAAAGAAAGCAAGAAAAAGAAAAAGTAAGCAGAAAAAGCCAAAAGCTCTTTAAACCAAAAGGCAAGAGCAAAAAGCCAATAGCCCTTAAAACCAAAAGGCAAGGGTAATAAAAAGGATTCAAGGCTTTGAGCGTCAGTAGATAGGAGGGCCTAAAGGAATAAAATCCTAGCCTTAGCGGCTAAACCAAGCTGTCCCTAACCATGTGCTTGTGGCGTGAAGGTGTCAAGTGAAAACTTGAGACTGAGCGGTTAAAGTCGAGGTCCAAAGCAAAAAACAGAGTGTGGTTAAGAACCTTGGACACCTCTAATTAGGGACTTTAGCAAAGCTGAGTCACAATCTGAAAAGGTTCACCCAGTTATGTTTCTGTGGCATGTATGTATCCGGTGGTAATACTGGAAAACAGAGTGCTTAGGGCCACGGCCAAGACTTATAAAGTAGCTGTGTTCAAGAATCAACATACTGAACTAGGAGAATCAATAACACTATCTAAATTCTAAGTTCCTATAGATGCCAATCATTCTGAACTTTAAAGGATAAAGTGAGATGCCAAAACTGTTCAGAAGCAAAAAGCTAATAGGGGCTGAAAAAGGACTACTGATGCTGTTGGATTCTGACCTCCCTGCACTAAAAGTGGATTTTCTGGAGCTACAGAACTCCAAATGGCGCGCTCTCAATTGTGTTGGAAGGTAGACATCTAGAGCTTTCCGGCAATATATAATACTCCATACTTTGCTCAAGGATAGACGACGTAAACAGGCGTTCAACGCCAGTTCCATGTTGCAGTCTAGCGTCCAGCGCCAGAAACAAGTTACAAGTTGGAGTTCAACGCCAGAAACAGGTTAAAACCTGGCATTGAACGCCCAAAACAGCCCAGGCACGTGAGAAGCTTAAGTCTCAGTCCCAGCACACACCAAGTGGGCCCCAGAAGTAGAT
The DNA here is from genome assembly GCF_000816755.2 of Arachis ipaensis. Lineage (NCBI taxonomy): Eukaryota > Viridiplantae > Streptophyta > Magnoliopsida > Fabales > Fabaceae > Arachis > Arachis ipaensis. The sequence goes on from NC_029789.2 coordinate 89,871,570, forward strand.
TTCTGCACCATCTATCATAGTTTGTTCATTTTCTATAAACCTAGGTTACTAGTTTAGTATTTAAAAGACTTTTAGAAGTTTATTTAGCACCTCATGACATTTTAGATCTGAACTTTGTACTCTTTGACGGCATGAGTCTCTAAACTCCATTGTTGGGAGTGAGGAGCTCTACTGTGTTTCGATGAATTAATGCAACTATTTCTATTTTCTATTCAAACATGCTTGTTTCTATCTAAGATGTTCATTCACACTTCAATATGATGGATGTGATGATCCGTGACAGTCATCACCATTCTGATGCACGAAAAACTTTTCTCATAACAAATTTTCTTCGGCAAGTGTACCGAATTGTCGTCAAGTAATAACTCACAAATGAGTGAGGTCGAATCCCACAGAGATTAATGGATTAAACAATCAATAGTTGATTGATTATCCTAGTTAGACGAATCATATTGGAGTAATAAGCAGCAAGGAATTGTAAATTGACAGAAAAGTAAAGAAAGCAATAAAGTGCAGAAAAGTAAAATGGCAAGAAAAGTAAATGTAAGAACTAAAAATAAAATGAACATTGGGATCAAGAGATATTGCAATCCTCCGGATCAAGTTCATTCTCATCTCTTCCTCAATCAATGCATTCATTGATCTCCTTGCCTATTCCTTCAAGTAGATTCTAAATCCTTGAGAGTCTGTCATCAAATGATTGTAGATCGGGATTAGATGTGGAAGGATGAGGTAAGTTATTTTGGTTTTGATGTGGATGTGGAGAGGTGTTGTTATTGGGGTGTTGATAGGGTCTAGATGTGAAGTGTTGGTGGCTTGCATTATTGGGATTTGGGCGTCTTTGATCAAGGCTTTGGTCTTGTTGATTTCCCCACCCAAAGTTTGGGTGATTCCTCCATCCAGGGTTGTAGGTCTTGGAGTATGGATCATGGTTTTGCCTAGGTGAATTCCCAATGTAGTTGGCTTGCTCCTGACTGCCCTCTGTTTCTTCATTCACTCCTTCTTGGTTTATTGATGAAGTGGAAATTGCTGCTACTTGGTTCCTCTCCATCTTCTTGGTGAGGTCAGCCAGCTGCTGGGTAATGAGCTTGTTTTGGGCCAGCAGAGCATCTACATTATTTAGCTCCATTACTCCTCTTGTGTTCCCTCTTTCGGAAGCATAGAAGTAGTCGTTCTCTGCTATAGTTTCAATGACATCTATGGCCTCCTCAATGGTCTTCTTCTTGTTCAAAGATCCTCCGGATGAATGGTCTACGGCCTTCTTTGACTCATAAGAGAGCCCTTCATAAAAAATGTGCAGCTGCACCCATTCATTGAACATATCTAGTGGGCACCTCCTTGTTAGGTCTTTAAACCTCTCCCATGCTTCATATAGAGTCTCACCATCTTGTTGCCTGAAAGTTTGGACCTCAGCTCTCAGCCTATTGATTCGTTGAGGGGGTAAAATCTTGCTAAGAATTTGTTCACCACATCTTTCCAAGTTGTCAAGCTCTCCTTCGGGAAAGACTCCAGCCACTTGGCTGCCTTATCCTTGAGTGAGAATGGAAATAAGAGCAGTCTATAGGTGATGTGCGGAAAACGATCCGACACAAAACTCACCGGCAAGTGTACCGGGTCGCATCAAGTAATAATAACTCACATGAGTGAGGTCGATCCCACAGGGATTGAAGGATTGAGCAATTTTAGTTTAATGGTTGATTTAGTCAAGCAGATCAAGAGTTGGTTGAGTGATTTGTGATTAACAGAAATTAAATTGCATGAAAGGTAAAGGGAGAGGGGTAAATTGCAGGAAATTAAAGAGAACAGAAAATAAAAGTGCTGAATCTTAAAGAACAAGAAATTAAATGGCAGAATCTTAGAATGCAAGAAATGTAAATGGCTTGAATTGTAAATGGATCAGGGATGTGGGATTGCAAAAATTAAACAAGAGAGCAGTAAATCTCAACAAACAGAAACGTAGAAGATGGATCTAATTGAACCGGATCTTAAATGCAGATGAAAATAAACTTGGTGTAGCAATGTAACAAGGAAATTGAAATTGAAAGATGTAGATCTCAGGACTCAAGAGACTAGATAACCAAGTCTAGATCTCACTGCCTTCTTAGATCCAAATTTAGAATTCAATTGCAAGAGATTAAAAATCAAAACAGAAGAAAACTTGGATTCAAATCTCAATTATCCAATGGTGTAGTGAAAGAAATAGAAAGAGATCTCAAGGTGAGATTGAGACAGAATTTCCTCAATTCTTCAACACCCAAGACTCAAAATCTCTAAATAGCTCAAAACCCAAAAGTTCTCTACTGTGAATACTATGAAAACTCTTAAAGAAAACTCTGAAAGAAAAAGCTTCCTAAAACTTCAAATCCTAAGCTATTTATACACTTTCTTCAAATGATCATTAAGCCTTGAATTGGGCCTTTAGTCTTGATGGAATTGGGTTGATAGTAGCCTCCGTTGATTGCGCTTGGTGTTGGGAAGAAATCCATTAGTGAACAGGGCCATGAACCATTCACGTTTGAGTCAACGTTTGAGGCAAACGTTGACTCAAACGTCACTTGTGTAAAATTATGCAGCTAGGCCAAGATGCTGTCATCCACGTTTGGCTCAACGTTTGAGGTCAAACGTGAGCTCAAATGTGGTTCTCCCCATGCTCTCTTTTTGGCCAACGTTTGGCCCAACGTTTGAGGCAAACATTGGCGCAAACGTTGGTTTGCTCTAGGGGTGCTTCTCCTTGCTCATATGTGGCCAACGTTTGACCTCACGTTTGAGGCAAACGTTGGCTCAAACGTTGCCATCCCTTGCTCCTTCTTCAGCCTACGTTTGCCTCAACGTTTGAGGCAAACGTTGGCGCAAACGTTAGCTCTTCTCCAGGGTGTGGTTGCACTCTTCGTCACGTTTGAGCCCAAGTTTGAGGCAAACTTTGGCTCAAACGTGAGTCCTTCCTCTTGCCTCTTGCTATCACCCTTTTCCTCAACCTTCTTCCAAGCTTTCTTCTACCTATCATCAACCAACAATTGCATCAAAGCTATGCTCTAATCATGAGAGTTATTCTTTTTCTTGTCATATAAGCAATTATGGTATAAAACTCATGAAAATGCATCAATTCATCCATAGTTGATTTTGTGCTTTGGCCTTAACTCTAAGTGTCATGTCTCAAAGCGGCTCTTTAGATAAGCTTTCAATCAATACTCCTAAACCAGTTGGTTTTAAGGTATTAGGTGTTAAAGCACCCCTTAGGATTTACTTGCTCAAGCCTCTCTCTTTGACACAGTTCGACCACAAGCATTTACTAGGATAACAACTCTTTGAGTTCTTGTTTCTTTTTTCTTTTCTGCCTAGTAATTGATGCTCAGAGCCTTAGGCCATGTTCTTTTTGTTTTTGTATTTTCTTTATTTTCTTTTGTTTTGTTTGCTGCTTCTTGGATCAATAAATGTTTGAGAATCTCCACAACACTTCTTTGAACTCTATGTCCCGCCTATGAACTCCCATGCAAGTTTTCAAAAGCATGCAACCTCAATACATAATCATACAACTAGAACCACCACTTTTCCTAATCTTTTGCTTGCCTCAAAATTGTTTAATTCCTCGATCCTTCTTTTCAAAGAACTTTCATGTGATGCATTTTTGAAATATTGAGTGCAAACAAGTTTGGAGAGTATAGTGTTGTAAATGATCAAGAATCTTAATTATTAAATTACAGAAAAACTATACTATGCAGACAGACAGGGGTACAATATCACTTTCAATCACAGCAATATCTAATGTAAAATAATCACTTAACAATATAACCTTTTGGAGTTTACTTGCTTTCCTCCTTCTCATCATCATCATTGCTGGTCTTCATATTCCTCTTTTATCTCCTTGATTGATGATGCTTAATTTTTCCAAAAGCTTGTATGATGCTCTGCAGTGATATTGAAAGTTGCTTGTTCCCCAAGCACTTAAAAAAGTGGTTAGCATGCATGATTTATTTGTGGGCCTTTGAACTTACTTTGGTGTGGGAACACCAAACTTAGTACCTTGCCAATGGTTCTCATGCATCAGATTAACCATGTGTGAAACTCTTTTTTTTTTTTTTCAAAAGCAATAAAACTGAAAACTTAGGAAACAGCAGCATAGTTAACAAGTTTATCTAAATGCTTGAAGCTAGCATTATGCAGAAAGTGAGAATGTGTTTTATGATGGGATTTTGGTGGAACACCAAACTTAGAATCCTTCATTCTCCCTTATATTGTTTTGGTGTGCAACACCAAACTTAGCTTCTTGCAATATAGATAAAACTAATTAACCTTTTTATTAAAATAGCTATGAAAAGAAAACTACCTCAGGTTGGGTTGCCTCCCAACAAAGCGCTTCTTTATTGTCACTAGCTTGACATTGGGGCTTTCTTTTATGGTGGTTGATGATTGTAGTGCCTCAACTTGTCCCCCCTGACTGTGATCCTCCTCTTTGTTCCTTGATGTTCAATTTCAGCATGTTCTAATGAAAGTATATTGCTGACAGTGTAGTAGTCATCAGTTTGTTGGTTTGTTCCCAGTTGTTGGTAGATCAATTGCACTTTATCACCTTTGGACAGCCCTTCTGTTGGAATCTTTCTGTTCTTCCAACCTCTTTTTGTTTTGTTTTTGTGTTTCTTCCTTTCTTTTGTTGATCTTTCTTCTCTAGCCGATTGCTTACTTTGGAGATCTCTCTTCTCAGTGGCTAATTCTCCAATATCCTCTTGGAATTCTTCATCATTCTGCACAATCTTTTGCCTTGGGATGTTGCTGTGAATCACCTTGTTACTTTCTTCCTTTAACTGTGATTCTTCCTTGTCGAGTTCCATATAGTCTTTCTTCTCATCACTAAGCTGCGCTTCTGGTAATGCTTTCAGAGTGACACTCTTATCATGCATTCTGAGAGTTAATTCTCCTCGCTCTACGTCTATGATAGCCCTAGCAGTGGCCAAGAACGGCCTCCCAAGTATGATGGAGTCACTTTCATCCTCATCTGAATCTAGAACTACAAAATCTGCAGGGTATATGAATTTGTCTACCTTGACTAGAAGGTTTTCAATCACACCCCTTGGGTATACCATTGACTTATCTACCAGCTCTAGAGACATCTTTTTACTGGTTTAACTTCCTCTATATGCAACTTTTTCACCAAAGAGAAGGGTATTAAGTTAATGCTTGCTCCTAGATCGCACATTGCCTTAGTGATGGTTAATTCCCAATGGTGCAAGGCAGCAAGAAGCTTCCGGGGTCCTCAAGCTTAGGAGGAAGCCCTTTTTGAATCAAAGCCCTGCATTCCTCAGTAAGCAGTATGGTCTCTTTCTCATCCCAACTTCTTTTCTTGTTGATAAGCTCCTTCAAAAACTTAGCATACAGAGGCATTTGCTCAAGTGCTTCAGCCAAGGGAATATTGATTTCCAGCTTTTTGAAAGTTTCAAGGAACTTATGAAAATGTTGGTCCTTAGTCTCTTTGCTGAATCTCTGGGGATATGGCAGTGGAGGTGTGATGCTCTTTCCTACTTGCTGCTGGCCCTGAATCACTTCTTTTGAGTTGTGTGTTTGGTTGTTCTTCTCTTTGAGTTTCTCAGTGCTCTTGTTTGGCATCACAACTTGATCCTTGGCTTCATCTGCCTTTGTTTGCTTTTCATCTTCTATTGGTCTTTTGCTGCTCTCTGCTTGCTCCTTTGTAGTGTCATTGTTGCTTATCAATGTTTTCCCACTCCTTAATTGTATCGCCTTGCATTCTTCCTTAGGATTTGGGATTGTGTCACTCGGCAGTGAGCTTGAAGGTCTCTCAACAGAAATTTGCTTGGAGATTTGCCCAATCTGCCTCTCTAGGCTCTTCATGGAGGCTTCATGGTTCTTGGTTGTCATTTCCTGATGTTTCCACATCTTGTCCATCAAGGTTTCCAAGTTAGTGATTCTTTGAGATTCTGGTGATACTTGTGGTGGGTTGTGAGGTGTGGATGGTGGATGGTAGGCATTTTGGTTGGTGGGTTGGTTATTGGATTGATAATGGCTGGGGTTGGAGTAGTTGTTTTGAGGTTTTCTGTATGGGTTTTGGTTAGTTTGCTGCTGGGTGTGGTTTTGGTTGTTTCTTGAAGTGTTTTGGTTTGAGTTCCTCTGCCATGGTTGTTGATTCTGGTTGTGATTATCTCCCCATCTGAGGTTTGGGTGGTTCTTCCAGGATGGATTGTATGTGTCACCATACACTTCATTCTATCCAGAATTTTGGTTGTGCATGTACTGGACTTGTTCTTGCTGCAGCTCCTCTTGAGTTTCTTCATTTTGCACCCATGTGGATGATGGTTGGCTTGTGTTAACTGCTGCAACTTGGAGGCTATCAATCCTCTTGGCCATTTGCTCAAATTGTTGTTGAATTTGCTGCTGCATCATCTTGTTTTGAGCCAAGATTGAGTCTACTCCTTCTAGCTCCATTACTCCTCTCCTTTGTGATGGTTGGCGGTTTCTTTGATGAGCAAAGAAATATTGATTGTTGGCCACCATGTCCACAAGATTCTGGGCTTCCTCAGCAGTTTTCATCAGTTGTAGTGAACCTCCTGCAGAATGATCTAATGCCTCTTGAGATTTCAATGTCAAGCCTTCATAGAAATTTTGCAGCACGTCCCATTCATTGAACATCTCTGGAGGACACTTTCTGATTAAGGCTTTGTACCTCTCCCATGCTTCATACAAGGATTCGGCATCTAATTGTGTAAATGTCCGCACCTCGGTTTTCAGCCTGATGACTCTTTGGGGTGGATAGAATTTGGCTAGAAATTTGGTCACCAAGTCATCCCAACTAGTGATACTTCCTTGGGGAAAAGTTTCAAGCCATTGTGCGGCCTTGTCCCTTAATGAGAACGGGAACAGCAGAAGCTTGTAGGTTTCAGGATTCACGCCATTGGATTTGACAGTGTCACAAATCCTTAAGAAGGTAGATAGATGTTGATTTGGATCCTCCAATGGTCCTCCCCCAAACAAGCAGTTGTTTTGGACCAATGTGATGAGTTGTGGCTTCAGTTCAAAGTTATTTGCATTGACATTAGGGGTGAGAATGCTGCTTCCACAATGTCTAGCATTTGCAAAGGTATAGGAGGCCAGTACTCTCCTCTGTTGTGGGTTATTGTTAACCCCTCCTCCTGGATTAGATGGATCTCCTTCCATCTTGTGATGTTCTTCCTCAGATTCTTCCTCTCCAACAATATTTTTCCCTCTTTCAGCTCTTCTTAACCTTCTAAGAGTTCTCTGGTCAGTTTCAGATAAAACAGGAATGGATCTCCCTGTACCTGACATACAAACAAAACAAAAGAAACACCACCAATAACACTTCAATCTATTGCTAGAATAAAGTTTAGTTTAAGCAAAATTTCAAACAGTTAGTGTGTCAGTCAAAAATTAAAGAAACAGAAAAGAAAAAGTGCTTGATCTAAACTACCACCTCGTGAGTGATTTGTGATTAACAGAAATTAAATTGCATGAAAGGTAAAGGGAGAGGAGTAAATTGCAGGAAATTAAAGAGAACAGAAAATAAAAGTGATGAATCTTAAAGAACAAGAAATTAAATGGCAGAATCTTAGAATGCAAGAAATGTAAATGGCTTGAATTGTAAATGGATCAGGGATGTGGGATTGCAAAAATTAAACAAGAGAGCAGTAAATCTCAACAAACAGAAACGTAGAAGATGGATCTAATTGACCCGGATCTTAAATGCAGATGAAAATAAACTTGGTGTAGCAATGCAACAAGGAAATTGAAATTGAAAGATGTAGATCTCAGGACTCAAGAGACTAGATAACCAAGTCTAGATCACACTGCCTTCTTAGATCCAAATTTAGAATTTAATTACAAGAGATTAAAAATCGAAACAGAAGAAAACTTGGATTCAAATCTCAATTCTCCAATGGTGCAGTGAAAGAAACAGAAAGAGATCTCAAGGTGAGATTGAGACAGAATTTCCTCAATTCTTCAACACCCAAGACTCAAAATCTCCAAATAGCTCAAAACCCAAAAGTTCTCTACTGTGAATACTATGAAAACTCTTAAAGAAAACTCTAAAAGAAAAAGCTTCCTAAAACTTCAAATCCTAAGCTATTTATACACTTTCTTCAAATGATCATTAAGCCTTGAATTGGGCCTTTAGTCTTGATGGAATTGGGTTGATAGTAGCCTCCGTTGATTGCTCTTGGTGTTGGGAAGAAATCCATTAGTGAACCGGGCCATGAACCATTCACGTTTGAGTCAACGTTTGAGGCAAACGTTGACTCAAACGTCACTTGTGTAAAATTATGCAGCTAGGCCAAGATGCTGTCATCCACGTTTGGCTCAATGTTTGAGGTCAAACGTGAGCTCAAACGTGGATCTCCCCATGCTCTCTTTTTGGCCAACTTTTGGCCCAACGTTTGAGGCAAACGTTGGCGCAAACGTGGCCCAAAGGTGCTCTTCCTTGCTTTTATGGCGCCAACGTTTGACCTCACGTTTGAGGCAAACGTTGGCGCAAACGTTGGTTTGCTCCAGGGGTGCTTCTCCTTGCTCATATGTGGCCAACGTTTGACCTCACGTTTGAGGCAAACGTTGGCTCAAACGTTGCCATCCCTTGCTCCTTCTTCAGCCTACGTTTGCCTCAACGTTTGAGGCAAACGTTGGCGCAAACGTTGGCTCTTCTCCAGGGTGTGGTTGCACTTTTCCTCACGTTTGAGCCCAAGTTTGAGGCAAACTTTGGCTCAAACGTGAGTCCTTCCTCTTGCTTCTTGCTATCACCCTTTTTCTCAACCTTCTTCCAAGCTTTCTTCTACCTATCATCAACCAACAATTGCATCAAAGCTATGCTCTAATCATGAGAGTTATTCTTTTTCTTGTCATATAAGATTTGCTTGACCTCTTCCGCCATGGTTGTGAGTCTCTTCTTCATGATGGTTTTCCATGTTTTCTTCCATGTTTGGTTCAAAGTATTCCTCAAAGTGTTCCTCCTCTTCTTCAGCACCAACTACACGTTTTTCTCTTGCCTCCCTCCTTAGTCTAAGGAAGGTCCTCTCAGGTTCAGAATCAAAGGAAGTTGAAGCCCCGCTTCTTCTCCCTGTCATACAACCAACAAGTACAAGCAAAGAGAATAGGTGCAGAAAGTATATCTGTCAGAATTACTGTTAGTGTGAGTGATGCAATATATCAAACAGTTAGTGGGTTAGTGAAATGAAAGGTAAATAACAAAGAAAAAGTAGGGGAAAGGGAAGAAATTAACTAAAACATAAAGTAAATGACTGAAATAGAAAATTAAATCAAACAAAAATAAAATGCTCAATCTAGTTATCCTCCAATTTAATCATTGTTGATGCACAATCAATCCCCGGCAACGGTGCCATAAACTTGATGCACGGAAAACTTGTCTCGCAACAAATTTCTTTCGGCAAGTGTACCAAATTTGTCGTCAAGTAAAAACTCACAATAGAGTGAGGTCGAATCCCACAGGGATTGATTGATCAAGCAACTTTAATTAGAGGAATGTTCTAGTTGAGCGAATCAGAAATTGAGTTGAGAATTGCAGAAAATTTAATGGCGGAAAAGTAAATAACAGAAAACTAAATGCTAGAATAAAAAGCTGAATGTAAATGACGGAAAGTAAATTACAGAATCTTAAATGGGGATGGGGTAATTGCTCATAAAAGTAAATGACAGAAATTAAAGAGAATGGGTAAGATTAGAAATGGGGAGTTCATTGGGCTTAGGAGATGTTGCATTCTCCGGATCAATTTCATTTTCATCTCTTCCTGAATCAATGCACTCATTGATCTCCTTGGCAATCTTAAGTGATTGAATTACAATTTCTTGTAATTCAATCTCTCAAATCTTGATCAATAGCCAATTCCTTGGTCAATTGCTCGTGAGAAGAGATGAAGTATGATCACTGATTATACCATATGCATTTCCCAAATCAAGTGTTGAGAGGATTATAGTCACATATCCATTCAAACCCAATTTGGTCTAGCATGAGAAAGCATTTCTAGCATGATCTCTTCATTCCTCTTTCAAGGTTCAGAAAAGATCCAAGTATGAATAGCTTCTTTTCCAAGATAACTACCCAATTGGATGAAGATCGAAAGCTTTCAAGTAAAATCAAGAGAAAAGATAGAAGAAGAATAATGAAAACTAGTATTGATCCATCAAATTACAACAGAGCTCCCTAACCCAATGTAAAGAGTTAGTTGATCATTGCTCTACAAAAATAGAAAAGAAAGAAAGTGCAGAAAAGTAAATTTGAAGATTCAAACTGAAATTGAAAATTCAACATTCATAAATGAAAATTACAACTAAAAGAAAGAGAAGGAAAAGTGTGTGAGGGGAGGGAGTCCGAAGACCCCTCTTCAATCCCCCCATTCCAAAATTTTCAGCCTCCTTTTCAATGTAAAAACTAAGGCCTTTATATAGGCTCTCCTAAATTACAAAATGAAATTAAAAGCAAATTACAATTAAATGAAAATTCCTATTATAGATGCTTCTTGTGGTCTTGATTGGTTTACAATTGTGGGCTTGCTTGCTTGAGCTTTGAAGTGGACTTGAGAGAGAAGTGGGTCAAGTTGAGGTCCAGGTGCTAAAGTTAGTGCTAAAGTTAGCCACACTAACGCTACAAGTGTGGCGTTAGTGCTAAAGTTATTGTGGCTAACGTTGCACTTGCTGCCCAGTTGGTATTTTTGGGGCTTAAAAGATGCCTCTTGTTTGTGCTCCAATTTCATTCCCAGTATGGAGTATTATATATCGTTGGAAAGCTCTGAATGTCAGCTTTCTAACGCAACTGGAATCACCTCAATTGGACCTCTGTAGCGTAAGTTATGCTCCTTTGAAGTGGACATGGTTGCTGGCATAGTCGCTAGCGTTACTGGAAAACTTGAGTGCCACTAACGCTAGCGATCAGGGCTTCATTATTGCCAGTTTCTGAAGTTCAAACTTAGTGTCCACCCCATACTATTATATATTGTTAGAAAGCCCTAGATGTCTACTTTCCAATGTCTTTAAAAGCGCATCATTTGGAGCTCTACAACTCGAGTTACACTTCTTGGAAGGTTAAGAGGTCCGCTGGCCTTACTACAGGTTGATACCGTGTTCATCTTTGCACTTTCGGGGCAGGTTTTCTCCCTTAAATTTAGTGTCCACCATGTAGTGCCATATATGCTTGGAGTTTTGTGGCTCAAGTTATTCTTGTTTGAAGAATGCATGGTTAGGCTGCCAGGTGGGACTTTTGCCTACGTTAACTACCACGTTAATCTAGTTAACGTGGAAGCTAACGTGGGTCTTTTTATTTCACAAACGTTAGTGGAGATCACCTTTTCCACTAACGTTGGCATCTCCCTTTCCTTCCACGTTAGTTCCCACGTTAATCTAACTAACATGGAGACTAACGTGGAGACTAACGTGGGTCTTCTAGCCTTCGCAAACGTTAGTGGCACTCTCTTTTTCCACTAACGTTGGCATATACCCCCTTTCGCAAGCGTTATTGGGGCTCACCTTCCCCTTTAACGTTTCTTGGTGCCCTTTTGTCCCTACGTTAGAGTTCACGTTAGTGTAGCTAACAAGACTCTTAACGTGGGTCTTCCTTGCTATCGTTCCATGCTCTCCTTCTTCAAAGTTAATGCAACTAACTTTTCTCGCTAACGTTGGGGCTTTCCTTCCTTCCACGTTGGTGCGCACGTTAGTGTAACTAACGTAGCCACTAACGTGGCTCTTCTCTTCTTCTTTTGGCTTGAAATCAATCAAACAAAGTGCATCAAAGTCTTGCTCTTAATCATGGGATCATGCATCATCCAATTTATCATATAATTCATGCAAAATTCTCATGAAATCATGTAAAGTGCACAATGTATGCTTGAATCATGATGTAAGTGAATATCTATCCAAAACTAGCTTATTTCCTAAGAAAATGCATGAAACTACCTTAAAAACAGTAAAGAAAAGGTCAGTGAAACTGGCCAAAATGCCCTGGCATCACATTCTCAACCTATGAACGCGTGCCTGACAACCACCTCCGTTCTACTTTCGATTGAATGAATATCTCTTGGATTCCTTAATCAGAATCTTCGTGGTATAAGCTAGAATCCATTTGCAGCATTCTTGAGAATCCAGAAAGTCTAAACCCTGTCTGTGTTATTCTGAGTAGGATTCAGGGATTGAATGACTGTGACGAGCTTCACACTCACGAGTGTTGGGCATAGTGACAGACGCAAAAGGATCAATGGATCCTATTTTGATATGATCGAGAACCGACAGATGATTAGCCGTGCGGTGACAGCGCACCTGGACCTTTTTCACTGAGAGGACGGATGGTAGCCATTGACAACGGTGATCCACCAACACACAGCTTTCCATAGGAGGAACCTTACGTGCGTGAAGAAGAAGACAGGGAGAAAGCAGAGATTCAGAAGACAAAGCATCTCCAAAACTCCAACATATTCTCCATTACTGCATACCAAGTATTTATTTTATGTTCCCTTGTTCATTTGCAAGTCAACTGATAATTATAATTGACCTCCTAACTGAGATTTACAAGATAATCAGAGATTGCTTCAAACCAACAATCTCCGTGTGATTCGACCCTTACTCACGTAAGGTATTACTTGGACGACCCAGTGCACCAACGCCACAAGCACATGGTTAGGGACAGCTTGGTTTAGCCGCTTAAGCCAGGATTTTATTCCTTTGGGCCCTCCTATCCATTAATGCTCAAAGCCTTGGATCCTTTTTACCCTTGCATTTTGGTTTAAAGGGCTACTGGCTTTTTCTGCTTGCTTTTTCTTTTTTTTTCTTTTTTCTTTATTTTTTTGCCAATTTTTTCTTTTTTCTTTTTTTTTCGCAAGCTTTTGTTTTTCACTGATTTTTCTTGCTTCAAGAATCAATTTTATAATTTTTCAGATTATCAATAACATCTCTCTTTTTTTATTATTCTTTCAAGAGCTAACAATTTTAACATTCATAAACAACAATATAAAAAATATGCACTATTCAAGCATTCATTCAGAAAACAAAAAGTATTGCCACCATGATGAGCGAAAATATTCTTATGTAGGTTAGAAACTAGTAATGAATCCGATCGTGAGTATAGTTTAACCAACACGCGAATACCGCATCAAACAATTCCAAAATCTATGACCGAGAGTATTGATCCCGGGTCGATCTCCCTAGGAATTGCTTTAGAATGTGCATCATTGATTAGGAAAGCTTTTATTGTTTTGAGGATTGTTGCAAGAATTCACGCTAGCAAAGCAAACAACAATTAATTGAGATAAAAGCCTTGCCTAAGGGTAAGCATTGGAAGTTCCATCATTATAGTTTCCTTCAATTATGATAAGAATTTAGTGTTGCTTCACTTAGTTAACCCCTGATGGGTTGGAACCGAATTCCAACACCTAAACTCACCGGCAGGTATACCGGGTCGCATCAAGTAGTAAAACTCACTTAGAGTAAGGTCGATCCCACAGGGATTGATGGATCAAGCAATTTTAATGGGTGATTAGTTTAGTCAAGCTAACATTGGTGAGTGATAATTGATGCAGTAGAAAGTAAATAACAAGAGAATTTAAAGTGCAGGAAGTAGAATTACAGAAACTTAAATTGCAAGAAAGTAAACTAGCTGAAACTTAAATGACAAGAAAGGTAAATTGTATGAAAAGTAAATGGGGCTGGGTGCTGGAAATTAAAGAAAGCAATAGATCAAGCAACTAGAAATTTAAATTGCAGGAAGAATAAAAGGATTTTGGGAGATGGGATTCAAGAAATCAAACAAGGAAGTGTAAATTGCAATCAAACAGAGAAGTAAAAGATGCAACAGATTCAAACAGATTTAGAAAATCACTTGAAAAATCAAAACAGAAAGTAGCTTGGCTCAATTGCAAAATCTAAATGAGAGGTTGAAGATCTCAGGAGCAAAATGAGACTAGAAAACAAGTCTAGATCTCAATCCCTTCCTTGATCCAACAGCAAACAGATTGAAGAAGAAATAGAGATGAAAGCAGTAAAGAGAGCTTTGATTCAAATCACAATTCACTGAAGTTATGCAGACAAGCAAACAGAGAGAATTCTCAACGTGAGATTGAAACAGAATTTCTTCAATTCTCAACCCAAGATTCAAAACAAAAATGAAAACTAAGAGAGAGCTCTCTAATCCTAATGCTCCCTAGTGGAGCCAGCCTCTTTCAATGAATTGAGAATGATGCCTTTATATAGACTTTTTACAAAATAAAAATGAAAATAAAATTAAAAACAAATTACAAAATAAAATTCCTAATCTAGCTTCTCTGTGTCTTTGAATTATGTGGGCTTTGCTTGCTTTAGAGTGGTCCTTTTAATTTGTGAAGAATTGAATTAAATGGGAAATTTGGTTGAATTTTTGGCCCATGGAAGTTGCTCCCAGGGCAAAGCTCGGTTCTTGCCAAGAGCCCTTGGCAAGAGCTTTGGTGCTCTTGGCCTTGCCAATGTGTTGCGCGCTTCCTCATTGTGACAAGGAAACAAAGCTCTTTGTAAGAGCTCTAAGCTCTTGGCAAGAGCTTTGCTTGTCCCTTGAGGTCCATGGTTTGATCCTTGTGTGGAGCACTTGCTGGCCATTTTCCTTGGCACAAGAGTTGCGCCCAATGTCTCCCTTCCTTGAGGTGCCCGGTTCGATCCTTGGGGAGTGCAGGAGCTGCCCATTTTTCATGGCGCAAGAGTAGCGCCTAAAGCTTTGCTTCCTTGAGGTACTTAGTTCGAACCCCATGGAGAGAAAACAAGCCAATTTTGGCTTGTTTTTCTTGTGAGGTAGCGCTGTCCCCCTTCCCCATTGGTCTTGGGTTCAAGCCTTGGTGAGTGCATTGTTGAGCTCTTTTTCCCTTGATTTTTCCTTGAAGAAGCCCGAAAAAGCTCTTGGAGAAAGCTCTTGGAAAGAGCTTTGCTATGAGTTTGCCTTGCTTCCTTCTTCCTTGTAGCACTTGATTAAGCTCTTGGCAAGAGCTCTAGGCTCTTGGCAAGAGCTTGGCCTTTGATTTTTTTTGAAGTAAAGCTCTCCACAAGAGCTCTAGGCTCTTGGCACGAGCTTTGTGCTCTTGTTCCTTGAATTGAGCCACGCTTTTCCTTTCCTTAAGCCGTGCTTTCTTTCTTTCTTTAGCTACACTTTTTGTTTCCTTTGGGCATGCTTTTCTTATTTTTTTCTTTTCTTCACCTACAAAAGATCAAAACAACCAATCAAAGTATCACCAAATTCACAAGGTTTAAAATTCATTTAAAAATCAATTAATTTAAGCTTAAACCTTATGATTTTGTGCCAATTAAAGGGTGGTTGATTGATTCAAAGAAACCATGCAATTCCACTCCAAATTACTAACTTACAATGCAAGACAGTGCATAAAAACTAATGAAACATGTGAAATATTGCTTGAAAAACTAGCATATGATGACTTGTCATCACAACACCAAACTTAAATCTTGCTTGTCCCCAAGCAAGAAAAGAATCATGCAATAAAGATTGACAATCCAAGGCGAGAAGAATAGCAACTCAATGTTCATGGTAGGCTAGTTTCTTATGCATGCTATAGTCACAAAAGAAATATAAATGATTGATACTTCTATCTAGCTCAATTTATGAAATCTTTCTCTTATATTTCTTCCTTTAAACACGCTTTTGATTTTCTTATTAGCTTCTCCTTTTGGGTGCTTTCCCAATGAGTTGATAACAAAGCTACGACTCTAAATGCTTTGTTTTCAAGTATTACCACTTGAGACATAAGCACCACAAGCATTTAATTAGAGGACTTCATTAAGCTCATTTGTTTCTTTTCTTGACTCTAATCATTGATGCTCAGAGCCTTGAGCTTTGAGGGAGTGCTTTTGCACTTGAGCCTAGCCTTGACTTCTAAGTGTTTTGTTTCCAAGCTTTTTGCTTGATACATAAATACCACAAGTACTTAACAATGAAATTGTCATTGGTACTCAGAGCCTTCAGCTTTCTCATTCTTTCCTTTTTTCTTTCTTGCCTTATTTGCATTTACTTCCTTCAAAGTTTTCATGATTTTTAAAATATTTCACAAAATGTACTAGATGAAAACTTCAATTAAATAAAATCCAATGCAATTGAGCAACAATTAATCATACTAGCTTTCCAAAACTTATATGCACATGCTAAACTCTTCTTTAATTCCTTGTTTGTTTATGATCATGATGCTTTATTGCTTTTGAACTCACAAAACTCAAGTTGGTAGTCATAATGCCACAGTAACATATTATAAATCAAGATTCAAGCTATGCTTTATTCATACACACATGTAAACAGATAAGATAAAGACAATCATGCAATTTAAGTGCTGGAAACAAATGAGAGGGAAAAGGAACTTTACAACCTTGCAATTCTTCTTCTCTATTGTTGTCCTTTTCCTTCTATTCTTCCTTCTTCCCATACCAATACTCAGAATGCTTGCTCATCCTCAAGCAACAATTTAGAACAATGGCTATGGGCTAAAATGGATCATGATGGTCTTACACAATGAAACATTAATAGCACATGTGTTTTAAGCAAGAGAAATTAAGAGTAACCATCAAGACACAGTGAAATAGAAACATTGTGATTGCAAGCATAAAAAGGTGTGCACAATACTTTGCATAAAGAATAAGTGGCACACCAAACTTAGTGTGACACTTTCACTTGGAATTGATGCAAGTATCTAGTAAGGATTGGAACCAAATTTTGTTGCATAGCAACACCAAACTTAGAATGCAATCACATGTCAATTTATTTGAATTAAAACTAAACAAAAAAGAAAAACTGTTATATGTTAAATACAATCACCAAGTGAAGAATCTGTCATGAATAAGGATGTCTTGGTGAAGTATTAACAAGAACGGTTAAAGAGCAACATGAATGAAAGCATTAAAAACAAAAAAATTGACTAAAACAAAGAGAATAATAAACAAATTCAAACCAAAAGAAAGATGCTACTGTAAAGGCATTATGATTATGCAGGCAAGTGGTGTTGCTGGATTCTTGCATAGAGAATTAAGTGGCACACCAAACTTAGAATCTTAGTGTAACACTTTCATTTTTAATTTGATGCAATCATCCAAAAAGATTGAAAACAAAGTGTTGCATGGCAACACCAAACTTAGAATGTAACCATATGCCAATTTATTGGGTTTAAACAAAGCAAAGAAAGAAAACAAAGAAGAGAAAAGAAATTATACCTATGATTGACATGTTGTTCACTTTCTTCCTCTTCTTCCAGTTTGTTAAGAGGAATGACCTCAAAGGAGGAGAGGATTCAGCTATTGCCCCCTATCTTGGTCTCTCCTCAGCAAACTTCCTTTTATACATGGCTTGATTAATCTTACTTGCTGGATTAGGGACATAATTGGTGCTCTTGTTAGTTGCCTTCACTTCTTTGGATTCAAGACTTGGTTGCTATGTGATTATTGGAGTTTTGTATTCATCCTTTGCCTTTTGAATTGGTGGTTCCATGAGCTTTTCCTCTATGTACTTCTCTGCTTCACTTGAGCTTGGAATTCTTTGGTTGTCTTTCTCACTTTCTTGCTCTTCGACTCCCTCTCTTGCACTCAACATTTGATTTAATAGCTTTTTCATTGAGGAGGTTTGTTGATCTTCCCAATATTTCTTCATCTCCTCTTCATATCTTTTAATCTCAGAGTCAATTGTTGAGACTTTTTGGTCCAGGGGAGTTTGAGGAGCTTGTGAGTGTTCAGGTTCTCTTGTCATCTCAAGTGCAGTTTCAAGTTCTAATACTTTCACCACCTCTTCCTTTTTTGCAATTGTACTTGACACAGGGACCTTGTGTTCTTGTTTTTCCATTTCCTCCTTCCTTGCATTCAACAATTGGCCTAACTGCACTTCCATGTTTTTGAGGGAGTTCTCTTATTCTTTCCAAACTTTTGTTGTCTTCTCCTCATATCTTTTGAGCATGGACTCAAGCTTTGAGAGCTTTGGGTTCCTGGAAGTTTGTGTGGGTGGTAAGTTTTGAAAGGAGCTTTCTGTTGAAGCATGGCCAAGTGATGATATCTTTGGATGAATATCATATGGAGCATTAGAATTCACTTCCCCACCACCATTTGTGTACGTGCCATAACAGTTTGAGTCACTTTGTGGCTCTGGGAGGTGTTTATGCTCTTTCATTCCTTGGTGATACCCCCATCCACCATGAAGATAATGATATGAATCACTTTGTGGTGGTGGTTGGTATCCCATATGATTCTCTTGCTCATCTTGTGTCTCTAAAGCAAATCTCCATGAATTGGAGTGCTCAGAATTTGTATTTTCTTGGTGATATTTCCTGCCACCATTAGAGATTGGTGATGGTGGGTGATATCCCATAAAATTTTGTTTGACCATAAGATGAGTTGGAATCCATTTGTATTTTGTAAAACGCAACATCAATTAAATTTGAAATTTATCTCACAGAGAAGGATTTCTTAGTGAGGCAATAACTCAAACACCTTGTTTTCAACTTAAAAAAGAAAGCAAAAATAAAGAAAATGCTTGATCTAGACTTCTCACCCACTTAATCATTATTGATCTACATCAATCCCCGGTAACGGCGCCAAAAACATGATGAGTTGGAACTGAATTCCAACACCTAAACTCACCGGCAAGTATACCGGGTCACATTAAGTAGTAAAACTCACTTAGAGTCAGGTCGATCCCACAGGGATTGATGGATCAAGCAACTTTAGTGGGTGATTAGTTTATTCAAGCTAACATTGGTGAGTGATAATTGATGCAGCAGAAAGTAAATAACAAGAGAATTTAAAGTGCAGGAAGTAGAATTGCAGAAACTTAAATTGCAAGAAAGTAAACTAGCTGAAACTTAAATGACAAGAAAGGTAAATTGCATGAAAAGTAAAGGGGGCTGGGTGCTGAAAATTAAAGAAAGCAATAAATCAAGCAACTGGAAATTTAAATTGCAGGAAGAATAAAAGGATTTTGGGAGCTGGGATTCAAGAAATCAAACAAGGAAGTGTAAATAGCAATTAAATAGAGAATTAAAAGATGCAGTAGATTCAAACAGATTTGGAAAATCACTTGAAAAATCAAAACAGAAAGCAGCTTGGCTCAATTGCAAAATTTAAATGAGAGGTTGGAGATCTCAGGAGCTCAATGAGACTAGAAAATAAGTCTAGATCTCAATCCCTTCCTTGATCCAACAGCAAACAGATTAAAGAAGAAATAGAGATGAAAGCAGTAAAGAGAGCTTTGATTCAAATCACAATTCACTGAAGTTATGTAGACAAGCAAACAGAGAGAATTCTCAAGGTGAGATTGAAACAGAATTTCTTCAATTCTCAACCCAAGATTTAAAACAAAAATGAAAACTAAGAGAGAGCTCTCTAATCCTAATGCTCCCTAGTGGAGCCAGCCTCTTTCAATGAATTGAGAATGATGCCTTTATATAGGCTTTTTACAAAATAAAAATGAAAATGAAATTAAAAACAAATTACAAAATTAAAATTCCAAATTTAGCTTCTTTGTGTCTTTGAATTATATGGGCTTTGCTTGCTTTGGAGTGGTCCTTTTAATTTGTGAAGAATTGAATTAAATGGGAAATTTGGTTGAATTTTTGGCCCATGGAAGTTGCTCCCAGGGCAAAGCTCGGTTCTTGGCAAGAGCCCTTGGCAAGAGCTTTGGTGCTCTTGGCCTTGCCAATGTGTTGCGCGCTTCCTCATTATGACAAGGAAACAAAGCTCTTTGTAAGAGCTCTAAGCTCTTGGCAAGAGCTTTGCTTGTCCCTTGAGGTCCATGGTTTGATCCTTGTGTGGAGCACTTGCTTGCCATTTTCCTTGGCACAAGAGTAGCGCCCAATGTCTCCCTTCCTTGAGGTGCCCGGTTCGATCCTTGGGGAGTGCAGGAGCTGCCCATTTTTCATGGCACAAGAGTAGCGCCTAAAGCTTTGCTTCCTTGAGGTACTTAGTTCGAACCCCATGGAGAGAAAACAAGCCAAAAATTGGCTTGTTTTTCTTGTGATGTAGCGCTGTCCCCCTTCCCCATTGGTCTTGGGTTCAAGCCTTGGTGAGTGTATTGTTGAGCTCTTTTTCCCTTGATTTTTCCTTGAAGAAGCCCGAAATAGCTCTTGGAGAAAGCTCTTGGCAAGAGCTTTGCTATGAGTTTGCCTTGCTTCCTTCTTCCTTGTAGCACTTGATTAAGCTCTTGGCAAGAGCTCTAGGCTCTTGGCAAGAGCTTGGCCTTTGATTTTTTTTGAAGTAAAGCTCTCCACAAGAGCTCTAGGCTCTTGGCAAGAGCTTTGTGCTCTTGTTCCTTGAATTGAGCCACGCTTTTCCTTTCCTTAAGCCATGCTTTCTTTCATTCTTTAGCTACACTTTTTGTTTCCTTTGGGCATGCTTTTCTTATTTTTTTTTTCTTTTCTTCACCTACAAAAAATCAAAACAACCAATCAAAGTATCACCAAATTCACAAGGTTTAAAATTCATTTAAAAATCAATTAATTTAAGCTTAAACCTTATGATTTTGTGCCAATTAAAGGGTGGTTGATTGATTCACAGAAACCATGCAATTCCACTCCAAATTACTAACTTACAATGCAAGACAGTGCATAAAAACTAATGAAACATGTGAAATATTGCCTGAAAAACTAGCATATGATGACTTGTCATCACAACACCAAACTTAAATCTTGCTTGTCCCCAAGCAAGAAAAGAATCATGCAATAAAGATTGACAATCCAAGGCGAGAAGAATAGCAACTCAATGTTCATGGTAGGCTAGTTTCTTATGCATGCTATAGTCACAAAAGAAATATAAATGATTGATGCTTCTATCTAGCTCAATTTATGAAATCTTTCTCTTATATTTCTTCCGTTAAACAAGCTTTTGATTTTCTTATTAGCTTCTCCTTTTGGGTGCTTTCCCAATGAGTTGATAACAAAGCTACGACTCTAAATGCTTTGTTTTCAAGTATTACCATTTGAGACATAAGCACCACAAGCATTTAATTAGAGGACTTCATTAAGCTCATTTGTTTCTTTTCTTGACTCTAATCATTGATGCTCAGAGCCTTGAGCTTTGAGGGAGTGCTTTTGCACTTGAGCCTAGCCTTGACTTCTAAGTGTATTGTTTCCAAGTTTTTTGCTTGATACATAAACACCACAAGTACTTAACAATGAAATTGTCATTGGTACTCAGAGCCTTCAGATTTCTCATTCTTTCCTTTTTTCTTTCTTGCCTTATTTGCATTTACTTCCTTCAAGGTTTTCATGATTTTTAAAATATTTCACAAAATATACTAGATGAAAACTTCAATTAAATAAAATCCAATGCAATTGAGCAACAATTAATCATACTAGCTTTCCAAAACTTATATGCACATGCTAAACTCTTCTTTAATTCCTTGTTTGTTTATGATCATGATGCTTTATTGCTTTTGAACTCACAAAACTCAAGTTGGTAGTCATAATGCCACAGTAACATATTATAAATCAAGATTCAAGCTATGCTTTATTCATACACACATTTAAACAGATAAGATAAAGACAATCATGCAATTTAAGTGCTGGAAACAAATGAGAAGAAAAGGAACTCTACAACCTTGTAGTTCATCTTCATTATTATTGTCCTTTTTCCTCCATTCTTCCTCTTTCTCTTGCCAAACTCAGAATGCTTGCTCATCCTCAATAAACAATTTAGAACAATGGCTATTGACTAAGATGGATCATGATGGTCTTACAGAATGAAACATTAATAGCACATGTGTTTTAAGCAAGAGAAATTAAGAGTAACCATCAAGACACAGAGAAATAGAAACATTGTGATTGCAAGCATAAAAAGGTATGCACAATACTTTGCATAAAGAATAAGTGGCACACCAAACTTAGTGTGACACTTTCACTTGGAATTGTTGCAAGTATCTAGTAAGGATTGGAACCAAATTTTGTTGCATAGCAACACCAAACTTAGAATGCAATCACATGTCAATTTATTTGAATTAAAACTAAACAAAAAAGAAAAACTGTTATATGTTAAATACAATCACCAAGTGAAGAATCTGTCATGAATAAGGATGTCTTGGTGAAGTATTAACAAGAACGGTTAAAGAGAAACATGAATGAAAGCATTAAAAACAAAAAAATTGACTAAATCAAAGAGAATAATAAACAAATTCAAACCAAAAGAAAGATGCTACTGTAAAGGCATTATGATTATGCAGGCAAGTGGTGTTGCTGGATTCTTGCATAGAAAATTAAGTGGCACACCAAACTTAGAATCTTAGTGTAACACTTTCATTTTAAATTTGATGCAATCATCCAAAAAGATTGAAAACAAAGTGTTGCATGGCAACACCAAACTTAGAATGTAACCATATGCCAATTTATTGGATTTAAACAAAGCAAAGAAAGAAAACAAAGAAGAGAAGCGAAATTATACCTATGATTGACATGTTGTTAAGAGGAATGACCTCAAAGGAGGTGAGGATTCAGCTATTGCCCCCTATCTTGGTCTCACCTCAGCAAACTTCCTTTTGTACATGGCTTGATTAATCTTACTTGCTGGATTAGGGACATAATTGGTGCTCTTGTTAGTTGCCTTCACTTCTTTGGATTCAAGACTTGGTTGCTATGTGATTATTGGAGTTTTGTATTCATCCTTTGCCTTTTGAATTGGTGGTTCCATGAGCTTTTCCTCTATGTACTTCTCTGCTTCACTTGAGTTTGGAATTCTTTGGTTGTCTTTCTCACTTTCTTGCTCTTCGACTCCCTCCCTTGCACTCAACATTTGACTTAATAGCCTTTTCATTGAGGAGGTTTGTTGATCTTCCCAACATTTCTTCATCTCCTCTTCATATCTTTAAATCTCAGAGTCAATTGTTGAGACTTTTTGGTCCAGGGGAGTTTGAGGAGCTTGTGAGTGTTCAGGTTCTCTTGTCATCTCAAGTGTAGTTTCAAGTTCTAATACTTTCACCACCTCTTCCTTTTTTGCAATTGTACTTGACACAGGGACCTTGTGTTCTTGTTTTTCCATTTCCTCCTTCCTTGCATTCAACAATTGGCCTAACTGCACTTCCATGTTTTTGAGGGAGTTCTCTTGTTCTTTCCAAACTTTTGTTGTCTTCTCCTCATATCTTTTGAGCATGGACTCAAGCTTTGAGAGCTTTGGGTTCCTGGAAGTTTGTGTGGGTGGTAAGTTTTGAAAGGAGCTTTCTGTTGAAGCATGGTCAAGTGATGATATCTTTGGATGAATATCATATGGAGCATTAGAATTCCCTTCCCCACCACCATTTGTGTACGTGCCACAACAGTTTGAGTCACTTTGTGGCTCTGGGAGGTGTTTATGCTCTTTCATTCCTTGGTGATACCCCCATCCACCATGAAGATAATGATATGAATCACTTTGTGGTGGTGGTTGGTATCCCATATGATTCTCTTGCTCATCTTGTGTCTTTAAAGCAAATCTCCATGAATTGGAGTGCTCAGAATTTGTATTTTCTTGATGATATTCCTTGCCACCATTAGAGATTGGTGATGGTTGGTGATATCCCATAAAATTTTGTTTGACCATAAGATGAGTTGGACTCCATTTGTATTTTGTAAAACGCAACATCAATTAAATTTGAAATTCATCTCACAGAGAATGATTTCTTAGTGAGGCAATAACTCAAACACCTTGTTTTTAACTTAAAAAAGAAAGCAAAAATAAAGAAAATGCTTGATCTAGACTTCTCACCCACTTAATCATTGTTGATCTACATCAATCCCCGGCAATGGCACCAAAAACATGATGGGTTGGAACCGAATTCCAACACCTAAACTCACCGGCAAGTATACCGGGTCGCATTAAGTAGTAAAACTCACTTACAGTGAGGTCGATCCCACAGGGATTGATGGATCAAGCAACTTTAGTGGGTGATTAGTTTAGTCAAGCTAACATTGATGAGTGATAATTGATGCAGCAGAAAGTAAATAACAAGAGAATTTAAAGTGCAGGAAGTAGAATTGCAGAAACTTAAATTGCAAGAAAGTAAACTAGCTGAAACTTAAATGACAAGAAAGGTAAATTGCATGAAAAGTAAAGGGGGCTGGGTGCTGAAAATTAAAGAAAGCAATAAATCAAGCAACTGGAAATTTAAATTGCAGGAAGAATAAAAGGATTTTGGGAGCTGGGATTCAAGAAATCAAACAAGGAAGTGTAAATAGCAATTAAATAGAGAATTAAAAGATGCAGTAGATTCAAACAGATTTGGAAAATCACTTGAAAAATCAAAACAGAAAGCAGCTTGGCTCAATTGCAAAATCTAAATGAGAGGTTGAAGATCTCAGGAGCTCAATGAGACTAGAAAATAAGTCTAGATCTCAATCTCTTCCTTGATCCAACAGCAAACAGATTAAAGAAGAAATAGAGATGAAAGCAGTAAAGAGAGCTTTGATTCAAATCACAATTCACTGAAGTTATGTAGACAAGCAAACAGAGAGAATTCTCAAGGTGAGATTGAAATAGAATTTCTTCAATTCTCAACCCAAGATTTAAAACAAAAATGAAAACTAAGAGAGAGCTCTCTAATCCTAATGCTCCCTAGTGGAGCTAGCCTCTTTCAATGAATTGAGAATGATGCCTTTATATAGGCTTTTTACAAAATAAAAATGAAAATGAAATTAAAAACAAATTACAAAATAAAATTCCTAAGTTAGCTTCTCTGTGTCTTCGAATTATATGGGCTTTGCTTGCTTTGGAGTGGTCCTTTTAATTTGTGAAGAATTGAATTAAATGGGAAATTTGGTTGAATTTTTGGCCCATGGAAGTTTCTCCCAGGGCAAAGCTCGGTTCTTGGCAAGAGCTTTGGTGCTCTTGGCCTTGCCAATGTGTTGCGCGCTTCCTCATTGCGACAAGGAAACAAAGCTCTTTGTAAGAGCTCTAAGCTCTTGGCAAGAGGTTTGCTTGTCCCTTGAGGTCCATGGTTTGATCCTTGTGTGGAGCACTTGCTGGCCATTTTCCTTGGCACAAGAGTAGTGCCCAATGTCTCCCTTCCTTGAGGTGCCCGGTTCGATCCTTGGGGAGTGCAAGAGCTGCCCATTTTTCATGGCACAAGAGTAGCGCCTAAAGCTTTGCTTCCTTGAGGTACTTAGTACGAACTCCATGGAGAGAAAACAAGCCAATTTTGGCTTGTTTTTCTTGTGAGGTAGCACTGCCCCCTTCCCCCTTGGTCTTGGGTTCAAGCCTTGGTGAGTGCATTGTTGAGCTCTTTTTCCCTTGATTTTTCCTTGAAGAAGCCCGAAAAAGCTCTTGGAGAAAGCTCTTGGCAAGAGATTTGCTATGAGTTTGCCTTGCTTCCTTCTTCCTTGTAGCACTTGATTAAGCTCTTGGCAAGAGCTTGGCCTTTGATTTTTTTTGAAGTAAAGCTCTCCACAAGAGCTCTAGGCTCTTGGCAAGAGCTTTGTGCTCTTGTTCCTTGAATTGAGCCACGCTTTTCCTTTCCTTAAGCCTTTCTTTCTTTCTTTCTTTGGCTACAATTTTTGTTTCCTTTGGGCATGCTTTTCTTATTTTTTTCTTTTCTTCACCTACAAAAGATCAAAACAACCAATCAAAGTATCACCAAATTCACAAGGTTTAAAATTCATTTAAAAATCAATTAATTTAAGCTTAAACCTTATGATTTTGTGCCAATTAAAGGGTGGTTGATTGATTCAAAGAAACCATGCAATTCCACTCCAAATTACTAACTTACAATGCAAGAAAGTGCATAAAAACTAATGAAACAAGTGAAATATTGCTTCAAAAACTAGCATTTGATGACTTGTCATCAACCCCCTAACAATGGAGGAAAGTCAAGTGAGAGTAACTAACTTGAGTCACAAGTCCTAGTCTCACCCTAGGGAAGTCTAGCTTTAGTGCACTCCAAGTCAATTAGCAATTCTCAATTCATAATCTACAATTGATATCCACTATTCAAGTGTCTCCAATAACTCAACCCCTAACTGAGGTGAGAGAAATCTACTCCATAGCTAAGGTTGTCATTATCACAAACAATTAGTAGGCAATTATAGAAAACATGATACAATTGAAAGAAGAGAATTGAATTAAAACTATCTAATCCAAACAATCATCAACAATCAAACAATTGAATAAAACCTTAATTCTTTAATCCACATTCAAAGTAACAAAGTGAACCAAATCTAGATCTAAGAAATTGAACCAAAAGAACATCAATTAAGAGTAGAAGAAGAGTAGATCTATACCTGTATCAAAACAAAAAGTTAATTAGCAATAGATCTCACCAAGAATTCAAAGGAAACTTGCAATGGAGGATGAAAACCTAGAGAGAAGTTGGAGTTTCTCTCTCTAAAAACAAAATGTAACTAACTTCCTAAAATATCTAGAATTATGACTCATTGCCCTAACACTCCTAATCCTTGGTCTTCTTAAGCTTTTCCCTCCAAAATCTGCTCCAAAACAGGGCCTGGGAACCCCCTGAAATCGCTGGGCACGTGTTTCATTTAAAAAATCATGCGCGCACATCGACACGTACACGCACTGCACGTGTACGCGTCCTTGGGGTCTTTTGCGATCTGCGCGCAGGCGTAAGGTGCGCGCGAGCGTCATAAGGAATATGGCCCAGCCATATAGGCGCGCCGGCTCTCCGCTCGGCTCCACTGCGCTGGCTCTGGATGAGCGCATCCACACGTACGCGTACGGTGCGCGTGCGCGTGCATGTCCAAACTTCAATTCTTTAATTTGTTCCATGCTCCTTCCATTCATGCATGCTTCCTTCATTCCTCTTAGCCATTTTTGCCCTATAACTTCTGAAATCACTTAACAAACGGATCAAGGCATCTAATGGTAATAGAGGAGGATTACAATATCTCAATTTTGATGTAAAAGAAGCATATTTTCATCTATGTGGAAGATCCTTGATAAAACTCTTAGATTCTATAGATAATAAACCCTAAAAACGGGGTTTATCAACCTCCCCGTGATGACAAGTCATCTTAGCCTAGTTTCACTAGTCTTTTTCTTTTGTTTTCAATTATTTTTATGCACTTTCTTGAGCCATAAGTAAGCCAATTGGGTAGAATTTCATATTTCCTTTGATTCAATCAACCATGGATGAATTAATGCAATTTCATGAGATTTTGTGCTATAATTGTCATATATTAAGAAAGAATAACAAACTCATGATTTTGAGCATAGCTTTGATCTATTTGATTGATTGATGATAGGTGAAAAGAGCTTTGAAGAAGGTTGAAGAAAGAAGAAAGGGCAAGGAGCAAGAGAGAACAAAATGCTTGAGCAAAAGCTTGCCTCAAACTTTAGCTCAAACTTTTGGAAGAGTGAATTCACATTGGTTGGAGCAAAAGCTTGCCTCAAACTTTGACTCAAGCTTTTGTGCTTTATGTCCCGATTCACAATGGGTTTCTCTCCAACTCCAAGTGCAATCAACAGAGGCTTTTGTCAACCCAATTCCATCAAGAGCAAAGGCCCAATTCAAGGCTTGAAGACCATTTGGAGAAAGTGTATAAATAGCTTAGGATTTAAGTTTTTCGGGAGCTTTTCTTTAGCATTGGGAAAAACACTTACAGAGAGAGCTCACCTTTACATTTCTTGGCATTGTTGTTTTAATTCAAGGGAATTTGGGAGGAGAATTGATCTCTCTTCTTCCTTGTTCTTGCTTGAGTACTCTTTACTTTTCTTGCTTCGGATCTTGGGTGAAGAATTGAAGAACTTCTGTTTCAATCTCACCTTGAGATCATGTTAAATTTTCTGCATAATTGAATTCCAATTTCTGTTAATTGCTTCTTCTTCTACTCTTTCTGCAATTTACATTTCTTTATTTCCTTTGCAATTGTTCTTGCTGGATCTAGGAAGGCAGTGAGATATAGACTTAGCTATCTAGTCTCTTGAGTCCTGAGATCTACAGTTTTAAATTTCAATTTCCTTATTTCATTGCTACACCAAGCTTTTTCTCATTTCCGTTTTAGATCCGGTTTAATTCAAGTCATCTTCTACTTTTCTGTTTATTGCATTTTACTTTTCCTTGTTTAATTTCTGCAAATCCAATTCCCAATTCCCTTTACAATTCAAGCCATTTACATTTCTTGCACTTTAAGATTCTGCAATTTACATTTCTTGCAATCTAAATTTCTGCAATTTATATTACTTGCACTTTAAGATTCAGCCTCTTTAATTTCTCTGCACTTTAAATTCTTGCCAATTGTCCCTCTCCCTTTTAATTTCATGCAATTTAGCTTCTGTCGAATACAAACCACTCAAATCAACTCTTGATTCGCTAGACTAAGTCATTCACTAAACTAAAATTGCTCAATCCTTCAATCCCTGTGGGATCGACCTCACTCCCGTGAGTTTTATTACTTGATGTGACCCGGTGCACTTGCCGGTTAGTTTCGTGTTGGATCGTTTTCCACACATCACCCCACACTTAAAGTATAGCATGTCCTCATGCTAAGGGAAAGCAAAAGATCAAAGGACTACAAGGGCGTAGGGCTCATGTGATACAATCTACCTACATGAATGCACTATGGTGTATGCTACTATCTATTTGGCCAAGAGCAATTCAATCTTCCTAGAATACACATATGTATATGCACATAGGGCAAGATGATGGGCAATGTATGAACTCTACCAATTCTAGTCATCAAAGTGAAATATGCATAATTTGTATGAAGAACACTCGCGAGAGCCGGGAACAAGGAGTTGAGCTTCGAACCCCTCACCGGAAGTATTTGCACTCTATTTGCTCGGTGTATAGGGTTGATCACTCAATCCTCCCCTACTTCATGCTTTTCCAAAATTTATTTTTCTTCTAACAATCAACATATATTCCATGCATGCATACAAGTATCATGAGGTCTTTTCTTTAGGTTGTAATGGGGCTAGGGTCAAGGTAGGGATGCATATTTGGTCAAGTGAGCTTGAGATTTGAATCTTTGATGAGCTTAAATTTCTCACCTAACCTATGTCCTCCTATACAATTTTAAAGCTAACCTAACTACCCATTCTTTCACTTTTCAACATACTCATGCATTTTATTGTCATTTCACAACACTTGTGCATTGATTCTTATTGACTTTACTTTGGGGCATTTTATCCCCTTTTTATTTCTTTTATTTTATTTTCTTGCTTTTCTATTTTTTTCTTTTCTTTTCCATACTATTTTTCTCTTTTTTTTTCTTTTGTTTTTCTCATTTTTTTCAAACTATATACAAGAACATCAATGCATAAGGTCTACACATTTAATCAATACATGAGTATGTACCCAATTCCCAATATTTACAACAAAAATACAAAATTACCCTTTTTCTCAACCAATGTCCCAAAATTTCCCATACTTGAATGTTACACACACTAGCCTAAGCTAATCAAAGATCCAAATTAAGGACTTTTATTGTTTTCCGCTTTAAGGCTTGTAATGTGCTAAAATGATGAACAAAGTGGGTTAAGCATAGGCTCAAATTGGCTAACAAAGGAAGATAAGAGGTAAGGCTATTTGGGTAAGTGAGTTAATTGAAATGATGGCCTCAATCATATAAATGCATGAATATAAGGAATAACGGACATATAGAATTAAACAAATCAAAGATCACAATCGTTGGAGGAGAACAATTGCACACAAGAAGGGAAAATAAGTGGTTATAAGATGTAACCACACCATTAGGCTCAAAACTCACTTGCTTATGTTCTTGGCTCAAAATCCATGCTCCAAATTACATTCTTGGCTCAAAAGTTTCAAAATTGGTAGGGTCGCCCTAAAATCCTAGTTTTCTAGAAGAGAATTCATTACTCTAACCAAGTGAATTTATTAAGAGATAACTAACATGCAAAGGATGCCAAAAAAAATGAAAAAACCTAGCATGCAATCTATCCTAGTTAGCAAAAGAGATTCAAGAAATTTATTCGGGTGTTATCTATGAAGACCGGTCGGCCGACCGACCTCCCCACACTTAGAAGTTGGCACGGTCCTCCGTGCCTTGAGTGAGACGCAGTGGTTGATCGGCTTCCGAGTTTCCATCCTCTTCTTCATTGTCGCTTTCCTCATTATCGGTGCCGGTGGACGTGGAAATTTCCGGTTCTTCCATAGGTGGTGCTACGCAACTTAGAAGCTTCTTGACAAAAGCATATCGGCATTGGTTACGCCGCTCATAACGGTCAAGCTTCTTGTGGAGTTCCTCTATGCATTGCATGGATGACTTTGGTGGTGTGGATGTGGTAGAGGGGATGCTCCTGGGGATGGATATGTGTGGCTCTTCGGTGTCCGCCGGAGGATAAAGGTATCTCCCGTTAGGAACAACATCTCCATCCGCCGGGATCATGGCCCTTCTATCCTTGGTCTCTCGGGGAACACCGGCTGCAGCGACTAAGTCGGTCACTAGAGCGGGAAAGGGTAGGTTTCCCTTAGCGTGGATACGGCCCATGGATTGGCGAATGAGACGGGGAATGTACACTGGTTTCTCGGTGAGGACACACCAAACCAACAAGGCTAACTCGGCAGTGATAGATGAGCCATGGGTGCCTGGGAGCACATAGTTGGCTAGAATTTGGGCCCATGCCTGAGCCTCTCTAGTGAGAAAGCGTGCGGTGATGCCCTTGGGCCAGGGTCTCATCCTTCCTCGAATCCAGAATGATTCGGGTATAGCAATGACCTTGAGGATAGCATCCCAATCAAACGCACTTTGGCACCGTGCCGACAAAATCTCTTGATAAGCGTCAATCCCTTCCGCTAATGGTCCGGTCTTAAGCACATTTTGGATGGCCTCCTCTGTGACGGGAACTTGCCTTCGACGCACAAATACCGATGTAAGGGAGGGGGAGTAGTAGTTGGTGTAAAATTCAACCACCCAAGACAAATTTGCCTCCCGTGGCTTCCTCAATAGGAATTTCCATTGCCGCCATTCGATGCAGGGCATGATGAGTGGTATGACATGAGCCGGAGGGGTTAGAAGGGGCTCCGCAGGATAGTTCCTTGGTTTGATCAAGGGAAAGACAAGTTCGCAATATCGGTTTGGGAACTTGTTTGGATCCCTTGTCAGATTGTCCTTTTCCAAAACATCAATGTTAGTAACGCTCCTTGTCTTGGTGAGGAGGGGCTTAGCTTTAGGTGCTTGTTGTGCTTTGCTAGTGGACCGTGAGGGTGCCTTCTTGGGCGCCTTTCCATTGTCCCTTTTGATCACCATCCTAGAAGAGAAAGGGAAGTGGTGAAATTAAGCTTAAAGAGGCATCAAGAAAGAATAAGCATGCTAGTGATAAGGCATAAAAGATAAGTAGCTTAGACACATGACAGCTGCAACATGAGACTAAGTCCATAATGAAAATTTTGGCTAATCACTAGCAAGTGATGCATGAGTGGTATAGGCATGCAAACAAGACGCATGAGAAGCACACACTCTTAACATCAATAACAAGAAGTGAAAAATAGGGGAAGAGCATGGAGAAATAAAACAAGAAATATAGTAAGCTCAATGCACATATGAACAAACAAGTGAATGAGAAAGAGTACTAAGATAGAAAGCACTAAGTTAAAATAACTCCAAGAAGTCATGTGGGTCTTTCATCAAACACTTAGATTACACTAAGTTAAAATATCATGCACGACTTTCATTTTCTCCTTGTAAAGTCTAGAGTTCTCATAATCTTCGAGCCTCAAACATTCCAACTCCGCTAATTGTAGCTTCCTCTCAATTCCGGCTCCACCCAAACTTGGATTACACTCCTTGATGGCCTAATATGCCTTGTGCTCTATCTCCATCGGTAAATGTCAAGTTTTGCCAAACACCAACCGAAAGGGACTCATGCCAATTGGCGTTTTGTATGCCGTTCGGTAGGCCCATAATGCATCGGTGAGCTTGGCACTCCAATCTTTCCTATTGGGCTTCACAATCCTTTCCAAGATGCGTTTAATCTTCTGATTGGAAACCTCGGCTTGGCCGTTTGTTTGTGCATGGTTGGCCGTGGCTACTTTATGCAGAATGCTATACTTCTTCATGAGTCCTTCCATTCTTTTGTTGCAAAAGTGTGATCCTTGGTCGCTCACGATTGCTCGTGGCGACCTAAATCTACAAATGATATTATTTCTCACAAAAGAAAGGACCACGTTAGCATCATCCGTCCGGGTGGGTATCGTTTCCACCCATTTGGACACATAATCAACGGCAAGTAGAATGTAGAGGAAACCATTAGAATTAGGGAATAGCCCCATGAAGTCAATTCCTCACACATAAAAATTCTCACAAAATAGCATGGTTCATTGGGGAATTTCATCTTTTTTGGAAATGTTACCAAATTTAATGTATTGAGAACAAGATTTACAAAAATGAAAAGAGTCCTTGAAAAGAGTTGGCCACCAAAAGCGACAATCTAGGATTTTTCTTGCCGTTCTTTGGGTTCCAAAATGGCCTCCTCCTTTGGAGGAGTGGCAAGCTTCCAAGATTGAATGGAATTCAGTTTGTGGAATGCACCTCTGAATTACTTGATCCACCCCACATCTCCAAAGGTATGGGTCATCCCGCACATAGTATTTGGATTCGCTTTTTAGCTTATCCCTTTGGTGTTTGGAGAGATTAGGAGGGAAGGAGCGAGATACTAAGTAATTGGCGAATTACAAAGAAAAGGAAACTAGCTAAAAGTGAAAGTTCCAGTTCTCATCAGGGGCTGGATTCCCCTTCAATCCCCCCCTCTAAATGCAGAAACTAAGGCCTTTAAATAGGCTCCCTAAATTACAAAATGAAAATGAAATTCAAAGCAAATTACAATCAAATGAAAATAAACTATTCTATCTAATCAATCTCGGTTTAGATTCCTTCTTAGCCAACAAATACTTTAATGCCGCATGATCTGAGTACACTACCACCTTTGAACCGAGAAGATATGCTCGGAACTTGTCCAAGGCAAAAACAATGGCCAAAAGTTCTTTCTCGGTAGTAGTGTAGTTGGATTGGGCTCCATCTAGTGTTTTTGATGCATAGGCTATGACATATGGATTCTTACCCTCGCGTTGTGCTAACGCGGCTCCCACGGCAAAATTTGAAGCATCACACATTATTTCAAATGGCCGACTCCAATCCGGCCCTCGCACAATGGGAGCTTGGGTCAATGCTACCTTGAGCTTGTCAAAAGCCTCCATGCATTCCTTGCTTAAATCAAACTCAACATCTTTTTGTAACAACTTTGAGAGAGGCAATGCTATCTTGCTAAAATCCTTTATGAATCTCCGATAAAATCCTGCATGTCCAAGGAAAGAGCAGATCTCCCTCTCGGAAGAGGGGTAAGACAAACTAGATATGACATTAATTTTGGCCGGATCTACGGAAATACCATCTTTGGAAACAATATGTCCTAAAATAATGCCTTTCTTGACCATGAAATGACACTTTTCAAAATTCAAGACAAGGTTAGTTTTAGTACATCTTTCCAAAACGTTTTCAAGATTATCCAAGCAATGATCAAAAGAATCACCATATACCATGAAATCATCCATGAATACCTCCATGCATTGCTCTAGAAAATCCGCAAAGATGCTCATCATGCACCTTTGGAAAGTTGCCGGTGCATTGCATAAGCCGAATGGCATACGCTTGTAGGCATAAGTTCCAAAAGGGCAAGTAAATGTTGTTTTTTCTTGGTCCTCTAGAGCAATGTGTATTTGGAAGTATCCCAAATAGCCATCTAGAAAGAAATAATGAGATTTACCGGATAATTGATCGAGCATTTGATCGATAAATGGAAGTGGAAAATGATCTTTTCTAGTGGCTAAATTTAATCTTCGGTAGTCTATGCATACTCGCCAAGAGTTTTGCACCCGTGTTGCTATGAGCTCCCCACTTTCATTCTTGATTGTGGTTACCCCGGACTTCTTAGGCACAACTTGAACGGGACTTACCCATTCACTATCCGAAATAGGGTAGATGATGTCTGCCTCGAGTAACCGTGTTACCTCTTTCTTGACAACCTCCAAAATAGTAGGATTTTATCGCCTTTGAGGTTGTCTCACGGGTCTAGCTTCTTCTTCCAAAATGATCCAGTGCTCGCACACTTGGGACTTATCCCCACTAGATCCGCCAAACTCCACCCTATTGGCCTTTTGTTCTTCCTCAAAACACATAGCAACTTCTCTTCTTGTTGAGGATTTAGTTCCCTTGCTATGATCACTGGAAACTTGTGGGCTTTATCAAGGTATGAGTACTTTAGGTGGGGCGGTAGTGGCTTCAATTCTAGCTTTTGCTCTTGGCTTGTCACTTGAACTTCTTCACTTGGATCTTCACTATTTCCTTCAATCATATGTTTCTCTTCTAGCTTTGCATAATGCACTTCGGTCACAATGTTGTCAATTAGATCACACCGGAATATGGAATAGTTCTCCGGTGGGTGCCTCATTGCCTCTTCTAGGCTAAAACTTACAACTCTCCCATCTATCTCGAATGAGTAGGTTTCCGAATGAGCATCCAACTTGAACCTAGAGGTCCTAAAAAATGGCCTCCCAAGTAGGATAGATGATGCCCTCTCGGATTCACTTGGTGGCATCTCAATGATATGGAAATCAATTGGAAATATCAAACCCTTTATGTCGACCAACACATCTTCTGCAATACCCGACACGGTTATTATGCTCTTGTCTGCCAAGACAAACCTTGCCGCCGACCGCTTCAACGGTGGAAGCTTCAATAGATGATAGACGAAAGAGGCATAATGCTAACGCATGCACCAAGGTCGCACATACAATCAATGAATTGGACTCCATCAATGACATAAGAAACTAAGCAAGGACCCGGATCAACACACTTTTCCGGAATGGATCCCATCAAAGCCGAAATGGAACTACCCAATGGAATGGTTTCCAACTCATGAATTCTATCTTTGTTCATACACAAGTCTTTAAGAAATTTTGCATATTTAGGCACTTGATGTATAGCATCAAAGAGGGGGATAGTTACCTCTACTTTCTTGAACGTCTTTACCATTGTTGGATCAAGTTCCACACGCTTTTTAGCCTTTCTTGCCAATATAGGAAATGGAATTGGTTGAGCCACTTCCTCCAAGATTTGCTCCTTTCTAGGGACATTACTCCTTGGTAGAGGGTCTTCATCTTCAACTATTACATATGACTCCTCCTTGATGAATGGATAATTTATACGCTTTTTGGCATTGTCTTTACATAGTTTTTAGCATGATTTAGTTAGTTTTTAGTATATTTTTATTAGTTTTTAAATAAAATTCACATTTCTGGACTTTACTATGAGTTTGTGTATTTTTCTATGATTTCAGATAATTTCTGGCTGAAATTGAGGGACCTAAGCAAAAATAAGATTCAGAGGCTGACAAAGGACTGCTGATGCTGTTAGATTCTGACCTCCCTGCACTCAAAGTGGATTTTCTGGAGCTACAAAAGTCCAAATGGCGCGCTCTCAATTGTGTTGGAAAGTAGACATCCAGGGCTTTCCAGAAATATATAATAGTCCATACTTTTCCCGGGTTTAGATGACGCAAACTGGTGTTCAATGCCAGCTCTCTGCCCTATTCTAGAGTTAAACGCCAGAAACAGGTTGCAAAGCAGAGTTAAACGCCAGAAACAGGTTACAAACTGGCGTTTAACTCCAAGGAAGACCTCTACACGTGAAAGCTTCAATGCTCGCCCAAGCACACACCAAGTAGGCCCAGAAGTGAATTTATGCATTATTTACTCATTTCTGTAACCCTAGTAACTAGTTTAGTATAAATAGAACTTTTTACTATCATGTTAAGGGTTGAATCTTGGATCTTGGGATCATTTTGAGATCTCTAGACCTCTATGGGAGGCTGGCCACTCGGTCATGTCTACCCTATTTTCACTTATGTATTTTCAACGGTAGAGTTTCTACACACCATAGATTAAGGTGTGGAGCTCTGCTGTTCCTCATGAATTAATGCAAAGTACTATTGTTTTTCTATTCAACTCAAGCCTATTTCTTCTCTAAGATATCCATTCGCACACAAGAAAATGATGAATGTGATGATTATGTGACGCTCATCACCATTCTTACTTATGAATGCGTGCTTGACAAACACTTCCGTTCTACATGCAAACAAGCTTGAATGCGTATCTCTTAGCCTTCTGATCGTGAGATCAGAGTCTTCGTGGTATAGGCTAGAATTATTGGCGGCCATTCTTGAGATCCGGAAAGTCTAAACCTTGTTTGTGGTATTCCGAGTAGGATCTGGGAAGGGATGGCTGTGACGAGATTCAAACTCACGAGTGCTGGGCGTAGTGACAGACGTAAAAGGATTACTGAATCCTATTCTAGTATGATCGAGAACCAACAGATGATTAGCCGTGCGGTGACAGTGCATCTTGGACCATTTTCACTGAGAGGATGGGAAGTAGCCATTGACAACGGTGATGCCCTACATAAATCTTACCATGGAAAGGAGTAGGAATGATTGGATGAAGACAGCAGGAAGCAGAGGTTCAGGAGGAACAAAAGCATCTCCATATGCTTATCTGAAATTCTCACCAATAAATTACATAAGTATCTCTATCCTATTTTATATTTTATTTATATTTTAACTATCAATTCACCATAACCATTTGAATCCGCCTAACTGAGATTTGCAAGATGACCATAGCTTACTTCAAGCCGACAATCTCCGTGGGATTGACCCTTACTCACGTAAGGTTTATTACTTGGACGACCCAGTGCACTTGTTGGTCAGTTGTGCAAAATTGTGACAAAGAACTAAGATTATGAACGTGCGTATTAAGTTTTGGACGCTGTTACCAAGGAATGAACGATCACGATTTTGCCACACCAAGTTTTTGATGACATGTCACCATGTCATGTTTTTCTATGCTTATTTATACAAGAAATTGATGATTTGTGCTTGAATAATGAATGCTTTTGTACTTAAATGGTATATTTCCTTGATCTTTTGATTTTATAAATTTTGTAGGAAATAAGAAGAAAAAGAAGCAAAAAGCACAAAATAAGCTAAAAAGGAGAAAAAAAGAGCTTTGGGACACACTTTGAAGTTGGAGCACACTTTGGAGGCTTAGGACACGCTTTTAAAAGCGTGGCCCATGACCAAATTAAAGGAGAATAGGCAATCAGCACACAAAGCTCCGCTCTTGGTAAGAGCAGAGCGCTATAAGAGTTCAAAATAAGCTTGGAAGCAAAATTTTTGCTAAGTTAAAATCTGGGCGCTCACACATGACCATGCCTCCTTCAAAGGGCTATAACTTGAGCTACAGATATTCGATTGATATGCTTCTAGTTGCGTTGGAAAGCTGACATTTAGATCTTTCCAATGATGTATAGCAATCCATGTTTGGCATGAAATTGAGACACAAGTGAAAGGCATCTTTAAGGACCAAAAACAAGCAAAAATATACCAAAGTGCAACCACCAAGGTTCGAAGCTGGAACCTCACTCCAAAGCAAAGTAGCACTGAAAGAGCAGAATGATTGATGGTTTAGAGGTTATAAAAACTCTCGTTGTGAGTATAGTTACTAAACCAAGCAATCAACCTTTCTTGCAAACGTGTTGGGTGTCACAAGTAACAAACCCCTTAAATATTGTTAACCGAGTATTCAACCCTCGGGTCGTCTTCTCAAGGAACTGTGAGGAAGTATGTTCTTATTATTGGCTATAAAGGTTGTAATTGGGGTTTAGAAGGTGAGAAGCAAGTAATTTAAATGACGAGTGAATTATATAGAAAGTAAAAATAAATAATAACTGTAAAAAAACTTTTGGCAAGATAAGGGAAATTAGAAGTCCAACTTAGTTATCCTTCTCAACAATGATGAAAGTTGTATCTTAATTCCACTTGGTCAACTTTTTCCAGAGCAAATGAAAGTTAAGGGACTAATTAAATTGACCTTTGAATCCTAATTATTTTCTAAGAAAAGGTTGGGATTAATTAAGTTCAACTTAATTAGCAAGGTAACGATTATCAATTATGTTGAGTTTAATAACTGTTGAGTTACTGAATTCTT
The DNA here is from genome assembly GCF_000816755.2 of Arachis ipaensis. Taxonomy (NCBI): domain Eukaryota; kingdom Viridiplantae; phylum Streptophyta; class Magnoliopsida; order Fabales; family Fabaceae; genus Arachis; species Arachis ipaensis. The sequence continues at coordinate 89,909,494 of NC_029789.2, forward strand.
AACAAAAACCAAAAGGGGAAAAAGTAAATTGCTGAAATAATAAAAGTGTCCTTAGATGGGAATCAATGGCAACTTAAATCAAGAGAACAATCATAAACTGAAAATACCTCAAATTATCATTAATTCAATTAGAAATCTGTAACATGGAATAATTCGTAAATTATAATAATCAATTCAAATGTTGGAATAAATAAATAAAAGTAAAACTAAAAGAACATCAAACCTGGATCCAGAGTTACTCTTAAAACAAGAAGAAATCCTAAATCCTAAAAGAGAGAGAGAGAAGATCTCCCTCTCAACTAAATCTAAATCATTGAAAGGTGAAAATATGTGAGCTCTCTCTGAATGGAAGCATTCCCACACTTTATAACCTCTGGTCTATGCTGTCTGTACTTGGATCTGGGCCAAAAAGGGCTTCAGAATTCGCTGGGGGCGTATTCTGTAATTTCTGGTGCGTGGCCTCTGTCACTCGTCCGCGTGGGTCACGCAGTTGCATCATTCGGAGCTCTACCTTGCCACGCGGTCGCGTCAGTCATGCGACTACGTCATGTGTATTCTTCTTAAGGCGCGCGATCGCATCAGTCATGTGGCCGCGTCGCTGTTGATTCATGCTTGGCACGCGATCGCGTCATCCATGCGATCGCATGGACACCAGTTTCTTTAAAGCTCCGTTTTGCTTCCTCCTTCCATTCTAGTATGTTTCCTTTTTCATCCTTTAAGTCATTCTGCCTTTAGAAGATCTGAAACTACTCAACACACTAATCACGGCATCGAATGGAAATAAAGGTAATTAAAATAATTAATTTTTAAAGCTTAGAAAACATGTTTTTCATTATATGACATAATAAGGAAGGGAAAGTAAAACTATGCAATTAATGTGAATAAGTAAGTGAAGAGTTGAATAAATCACTCTAGTTAAGCACAAAAGAACTCATGAAATATGGGTTTATCAACCTCCCCATACTTAAACACTAGCATGTCCTCATGCTAAATCCAAGGTAAATAATTAAGGGTAAAGTGATGGAATGTTATGAAATGCAACCTATGCTAAATGCATCTACCTAATGAGTCATGCAATTCTAATTCATCCACTCATATATAAAGCTTACATGTAGCTAAGTTAATTCACATTCTCAAGGGGTTATGTATATAGAATACAGTCATACCAAAATGTCCTGAGGTCTTAATTAAGGTTGTAATGTGGTCAAGGTAAATGTAAGGATTTATGTATAGGGTCAAGTGAGCTAATAAGTGAATCCTTAATTAGACTAAGATCTCACTAACATACATATTCAGCAAGATAAAACTTCTTTACCTATTTTCCCATAATTTTCCACTTATTGTTACATGCTCATGTTTCACTTTTTATCAATTTTTTTTTCATGTGCATTGTTTTTTATTTTGCATTGGGGAATTTCTTTTGTATCCCCTTTTATTTAAATGCTGAAAAAAATTAACTTTTTTTTTAATACACATGATAATTGAATTATTTAGATTTTCTCATGAGCATGCTTCCCAAATTTTATTTTATTCCTTTTAACTTCTCTACCTTTTGTTTCTATCATCCATGTTCCCAAAAGGTTTCCCACATTTAACTCTATTTATAATTTTCTATCTTAAGCTAACCAAGGATTCACTTGGGATTTTGTTTTGTTTTTCTGCTTACGGCTAGTAATTTGGCTAAATAGAATAAAGGGGTTTTGAAAGGCTCAAAGGGGGCTAATAAGGGTAATGTAAAAGGTAGTCTAATTTGGGGTGAGTGAGCTAAAATTAAATGATGGCCTCAATCATTCTCTTGGTATATATATATCTATTCTATATTCTATAATTGGACATATATATTAAAGTAAAGTAAAGAACATCAGAATAAAAAGAAATGTGACACACAGAAATGAAATTATGGTTTGAATGCAACCATACAATTTAAGCTCAAAACTCACAGGCTGTGTGTTCTCTAACTCAAGCATCATATATCATTCATATATTGTATGCAGGTTTAGTTAAAAATTCCCATTATTCTCTTGAAAAAAATTATTTAGGGTAGCTTTTAAAGTTTTAATGTTCCTCCTTGATGAAATGTTGTCAACTAACATGTAATGCTATATATACAAGGTGTGGGTTGTTTTGATTCTGTTAAAGTTTCTAGTTTACTTCCTTTTTATATTTTTCTATTTAAACTATACTATCTTATGCTAAAAAGGGTAAACTATACTAATTAATCCACTAATAAATCAGAATTGCAAACTAAACTAAATAACTAAAATATGAACAAAAAATGCAAAATGCAGAAAATAGAGTAGAATACACAAGTAGCAATGTATAAGTACTCAGAAAATTACAGTAAAAGAAAAAGAGGAAAATACAGAAAAATTATCCAAAATAAAAGAAAAAGTATGTAGTGGTTCACCAAAATAAACGCCAGAGATGGCGACCTCCCCACACTTAAAACGAAGCATCGTCCTCGATGCTCAATCAAGCCTAGTGTGAAGGAGTGTCATCAATGGTAGAGATGGTAGCTGGGGTCTCCGTGGCGGTGGTGGGCTGAGGGTCTGGCTGCTGTGGAGGTGGGACGGACTGGAGCAGGATCTCCGGATTTGCAGCCTCTATCTGGGGCATAACCTCCTGATGTAGGGCAGCCTGCTCTGTGGCTGCCTGCTGATGAGTCTCCGCCTGGGAATGAGGCTCCTCCTCGTGCTCATCCTCTGATGGCTCTGAAGGGGTGTCGGGCTCGGAGGGGATGTCGGCGCCCTGTCTGATCATCAGCTTCAGATGGGAATAGCGTCGCTTGCTGCGGCGCTCTAATCTCTCATACCGGCGCCTGTTATGGCACTCCATCTGATCAAGCTGGCGGAATAGGCGGTAAACGAGGCGATAGACTGGCTCAGAGGCGGGTGGAGGTGCAATGGTGGGAGCAGGGGCAGCTGGGGCAGCTGTGGATGAAGAGGGTCCAGCAGACGGAGGGGCTGTCTCATCAGTAGCAGTGACAGGTGGTGGTCTGTAGCCCAAAGCAAGGAAGTTCCTGCTGTGCGGGATGATCTTCCTGCAATCCGCTGCTGGGGGTCTCTCATCGGCATCCTCCCAAGGCACATCAGCCTGACGGCCTAGCCGTGTAACCAGGTAAGGAAAGGGGAGGGTGCCTCGTACGTGGGCCCTGGCCATATAATGCCGGATAAAATGAGGTAAGTATATGTCCTTACCCTCCAGCACACACCAAAGGAGGGTGATCATGGTAGCCGGGATCTCCGTCTCGTGAGTACTTGGCATCACAAAATTACTCAAGATCTGATGCCATAGCCGAGCCTCATCGTTCAAGTACACTCTCTTGATCCCTCTAGGCATAGTGGTGTTCTGACCCATCTCCCAAGGAACAGCAGGGTCGAGAGCTATCCGTGCCTTTACCCAGTCAAATTGCATCTGGCCCATGTCCTCCTCAGCCTGTGCAAAACCATCTGGTTGATCGGACTTGGCTGGGAGCTGGAGAATGGTCTCTATGGCTTCCTCTGTGACCAGAATTTGCTTTCCCCTCAGGTTCAATGCATCAAGGGTAGTAAGGTAGTAGTTGCAATAGAATTCCCTGACCCAAGATGCATTGACCTCTGTCAGTGATCTCTCCAGAAAGAACCAGCCCCTTTGCTTGATTTGCTCAGTAGTGTACTGCTGGAGGGCCTCTGAAATCTTCAAGGTACGTTCCAGGTATAGGTTTCTGGAGTTTGCAAAAGCCGGGTACTTCAGTTCACAGTACCGGTTTGCAAATTTTATAGGATCATCCGCAGGAAGCAGCTGGTTAGCTTTCTCCTGCTGTGTGAAGTTCTTCTCCCGCCATGATGAATCGTGCATTAGAGCAATGATGGACTGGGAGGAATCTCCTCTCTTGCGCTTGCCAGTAGCCTTGCCTTTGCCTTTTCTTTTGTGAGGCAGACATCCTGAAAAATAGAAAATCAGGAATGGATAAAAAAAATAGGAAAGCAAATAGGCAATTAAACAAAGGAAACTCAAAGCGGTAAGGGAGAAATAGAATAAGGAAAATGAGTAATTGAATTCTGATTGAATGAATGTTAAATGGAGAGAAAATAAGCAATATGCCACGGTTAGAAAGTTAGAGGAAAGTGAAAATAATCAGAAAAGAGACCAAAAGGGTTAGTATGGTTAGGATTTAAAAAAGAAATTAGTAAATTAAAAACAGTGAGTTAGTAAAATGCGGGTTAAAGTAAGTGGCATAGAGAAAAAAACCATATAACAAGGATTCATAGGTAAGAATAGAAGTACTCATAATTGAACAAGCAGTTTATGAACTAGGAAATCAAAAAGGGTGAGAAGGTCTGCCATAGCATTCATGTAATGGTTTGGGTAAAGCAGAGTAAAACAGATTTCAGAAATGCCAAACCAAAACATGAATGAAAACAAAATTTAAAAAAAATTGGGCAGCATTCCGGCTAAAATTGGATTGTCCCGGAAAATAAACAGCAATGTAATCAGTTCATATGAATTAAAAAAATCAAGCTACATGTACATAAATATAAAATAAACATAAAAACTCAATGTAAACAGCAGCAACATACAAGAAAGTAGCATATAAATCATGATTATAGCAGCAATAGATTTGCACATAGGGTAAAACAAGAGTAAGAACAGTGCAAGTAAACAGACCTAGATCCACTAACCACAGCCTAAGCTACCTAACAACCTAAAAATCCACTACAACATGCAAGTCTAGCTATCCTAATTATGAACATAAACGGAATAAAAAATACAGAAAAGTTACGGACAGATAAAAAAAATGGTTGCGTGTTGCGAAACCTGGGAAGCGGAAGGGGTGGAACAGGGAAGAAGGTGGCTGCGGCGGCGTCCGGCGCGGTGGTGGTGCACGGCGACGCGGTGGTGGCGGCGGAGGGGGTTGGTGGCGGAGAAAGGGTTTAGGTGGTGGGTGGTGGTTGGAGGGAGAGGATAGGGGTGGGAGGTTGTGGTTGGGGTTGCTGGCTGAAGGGGTGGGGCGCGGTGGATGGCCGGCGGTGGTGGGCGGTGGTGGCGGCGAGCAGCGGTGGAAAGGGGAGGAGAGAGGAAGAAGGAAGGAGAGAGAAGGGGAGGGGGTGGTACGGCGGCGGTGGCGGGTCGGCGGCGGCGTCTGGGTGATGGTGCGGTGGCGGCTGGAAGGTGGTGGGTGGTGGTTGGAGGGAGAGGAGGCAGAGAAGGGGAAGAGGGGTGGGGGGG
>NC_029789.2:89914959-89922015 GCF_000816755.2 Arachis ipaensis
GGAAGGAGAGAGGGGGGGAGGGGGTGGTACGGCGGCGGTGGCGGGTCGGCGGCGGCGTCTGGGTGATGGTGCGGTGGCGGCTGGAAGGTGGTGGGTGGTGGTTGGAGGGAGAGGAGGCAGAGAAGGGGAAGAGGGTTGGGGGTAAGGGCTGCGCGACTGATAGGGTTCACGGGCTGGTGGGGTTATATTTTCGAATCCACGGGGCCGCGTGGGGCACGCGGTTGCGTGGTTGGGACGAGAATGGGAGTGATGCGATCGCGTGGGGTGCGCGATCGCATGAGAGGGGGGAAAGAAACGTGACGCAATCGCATGGGCCGCGCGATCGCGTCACTGGAAGTCGTGCTAAACGCACGACTCCAGCGCCATTTTAGCGCAACTCTCTGTCTTCTTTTGGGATGATGTGCAATCCATGTGACGCGATCGCGTCGCTCACGCGGTCGCGTGGGATTGGTATTGGGTAAGTGACGCGATCGCATGGGGCATGCAATCGCGTGGGCTAATTTGTGCGAAACGCACAAGGGCCACACAATTCCAGCCCAACTTTCTGTTCGTTGGATCCTTACGCCGATATATATGTCACGCGGCCGCGTGGGTCACGCGGTCGCATGGGTGGTGTTTTTCGCGATATGATGCGATCGCATGGGGCATGCGGTCGCGTCGTAAAATTATAAGTTAAGGATTGTACCCACTTGAAGCTTGTATTGGATGGCAATGGCCTTGGGATAGGTGTTTTTGGTGGTTCTGCAAGTTCCGTTTCATTGTGTTCTTTTGTGAATTCTTCCATTTCCTTGCAAAGATCTTCAATTGTATCTGTATTCTGGTCAAAGTCTTCTGCGTCTTCCTCATCACTCGAGTCATAGATTGGAGGTTGAGAAAAATCTACCTCCGCATCATCTTCATATTCACTTGGGGAAGATTCTTCGATCTCAGAGAATTCACTTGCGGACGCAAGTTCATCACTAGGAGAACTAGACTTGTGACTATTATTATCAAGGAAATTTGCTTCTTGGATTATTCCGTCTGATTCTTCGTAAACGACTTGCCTTGGAGATTGTACGGCATCCTCCTTAGCATCAACTGTAGTGTCTTGGACGGAGTTTTCCTCAATTCTGTATTCCCAAGGAAGTTCAGCATCGCCTAGATCTTCAACCAACTCTTCTTTTTGAACAATGACAGCTTCTTCCACTTGTTCTAGTACGAATTCATTTTCTGTCTTGTCCACTGGAGTCTCTAGTATTTTTTTCATGCTACGCTCTTCATTGGGCTGTCCACATGGAGCTGTGGTTGATCCTTGTATATTTGAGCACCTAGTGGCCCATTGAATTAGTGCTTGCTCCAGTTGTTGAATGGTTGTTTGAAATTTAATCATTGTTTCTTTCAGGCGATCCTTTGCTTCGCGGTTTGCCAACTTGGACATGATACAAAGGAAAGTGGTGATGATTGGGAGCGATTGGTTTGGTATTGGGGTAAGGAAGGATCATATGATGGCGAATGGTGAAGAGAAGCTTGTGAGTGTGGTGGTTCGAGGTTATATTGAAAGGATGGTTCATATGCACGGGGTGGGGCTTGTTGGTAGTTACAAGGTTGTCCACTATGTCTTACAGCTGGGTATGCACGGTAGAATGGTCTTTGTCCAGGATATCTCGGAGGGTGTTGCCGCCTAAAGGGTTGATTAGATCCTCTTGGCTCCATCCATTCTTGATTGGTCTGACCTTGATGCACATTCCTGCTATAACTTCTATTTCCTTCAACAAAGTTAGAACCAAACTCAAAGCGAGAGGGGTGAGAGCCTCTTGGCTCCATCCATCCTTGATTGGTCTGACCTTGATGCATATTCCTGTTGTAACTTCTATTTCCTTTAACAATATACAATATTAGCTCAAAGCGAGAGGGGTGAGAGTTCATAGTAGCAAATAAATAAAAAAGGAAAAACAACAATAATTAAATAAGCAAAAGAAAAAAATATTTACAATAACCAATAATAAGGCACACGTTAGCAGTTCCCCGGCAACGGCGCCATTTTGAAAGAGCAGAATGGATGATGGTTTAGAGGTTATAAAAACTCTCGTTGTGAGTATAGTTACTAAACCAAGCAATCAACCTTTCTTGCAAACGTGTTGGGTGTCACAAGTAACAAACCCCTTAAAAATTGTTAACCGAGTATTCAAACCTCAAGTCGTCTTCTCAAGGAACTGCGAGGAAGTATGTTCTTATTATTGGCTATAAAGGTTGTAATCGGGGTTTAGAAGGTGAGAAGCAAGTAATTTAAATGACGAGTGAATTATATGGCAAGTAAAAATAAATAATAACTGTAAAACAACTTTTGGCAAGATAAGGGAAATTAGAAGTCCAACTTAGTTATCCTTCTCAACAATGATGAAAGTTGTATCTTAATTCCACTTGGTCAACCTTTACCAGAGCAAAGGAAAGTTAAGGGACTAATTAAATTGACCTTTGAATCCTAATTATTTCCTAAGAAAAGGTTGGGATTAATTAAGTTCAACTTAATTAGCAAGGTAACGATTATCAGTTATGTTGAGTTTAATAACTGTTGAGTTACTGAATTCTTAACCAAAACCAAAAGGGGAAAAAGTAAATTGCTGAAATAATAAAAGTGTCCTTAGATGGGAAGCAATGGCAACTTAAATCAAGAGAACAATCATAAACTGAAAATACCTCAAATTATCATTAATTCAATTAGAAATCTGTAACATGGAATAATTCGTAAATTATAATAATCAATTCAAATGTTGGAATAAATAAATAAAAGTAAAACTAAAAGAACATTAAACCTGGATACAGAGTTACTCTTAAAACAACAAGAAATCCTAAATCCTAAAAGAGAGAGAGAGAAGATCTCCCTCTCAACTAAATCTAAATCATTAAAAGGTGAAAATATGCGAGCTCTCTCTGAATGGAAGCATTCCCACACTTTATAACCTCTGGTCTATGCTGTCTGTACTTGGATCTGGGCCAAAAAGGGCTTCAGAATTCGCTGGGGCGTATTCTGTAATTTCTGGTGCGTGGCCTCTGTCACGCGTCCGCGTGTGTCACGCGGTCGCGTCATTCGGAGCTCTACCTTGCCACACGGTCGCGTCAGTCATTCGACCGCGTCATGTGTATTCTGCTTAAGGCACGCGATCGCGTCAGTCATGCGGCCGCGTCGCTGCTGATTCGTGCTTGGCACGCGATCGCCTCATCCATGCGATCGCGTGGACACCAGTTTCCTTAAAGCTCCGTTTTGCTTCCTCCTTCCATTCTAGTATGCTTCCTTTTTCATCCTTTAAGTCATTCTGCCTTTAGAAGATCTGAAACTACTCAACACACTAATCACGGCATCGAATGGAAATAAGGGTAATTAAAATAATTAATTTTTAAAGCTTAGAAAACATGTTTTTCATTATATGACATAATAAGGAAGGGAAAGTAAAACTATGCAATTAATGTGAATAAGTAAGTGAAGAGTTGAATAAATCACTCTAATTAAGCACAAAAGAACTCATGAAATATGGGTTTATCAAGCGCTCTACATCATTATTGTGCTCCGCTCTCTTGGAGAGCATTGTCGTGCTCTCTCTAAGAAAAATTCAAAGGAAAATGTTTGCTAGTGAAGCCACAAGGATTTGAACCTGGAACCTCATTCTTGAAGCATCAATGCTACGCTCTCCCCAAGAGCAGAGCGCTACTTTGATGCTTGGACCTTGTAACACACCAAAATTGACACGGCCAGGGACACAAATTGAATGCTGCGCTCTTGTGGAGAGCGGAGCATTGCCCTGGGAGGTGTCCCATACGAAACCAACTTGAACCAAGCTTGACCCATGCTCCAAACCAATTAAACCAAGGCCAACCAAACCCATCTCTCTTCAAATCCAAAGCAAGCAAAGCCCACATCATTACTCAAAGGCACAAGAACAAGCTAGAATTAGGATTTTCATTTAATTTGTTTTTCATTTCAATTTCATTTTATTTTGTAGAAAGCCTATATAAAGGCATCATTCTCATTTTTAAAGAGGAGGTCGTTGGCTCCATTAGAGAGCTCTCTCTTCTCTTTGCTCTTACTTCTGAAATTCTACTTTCTATTTCTAAATCTTGGGTTGAGAATTGAAGAAATTCTGTTTCCATCTCACCTTGAGAATTCTCTTTGTTCTTCTTCTGCATAATCTTAGTGAATTTAGAATTGAATCTGAGTTTTCATTTACTGCTTCCATCTCTCTTTCTTCTGCAAATTGTTTTCTGCTGAATCAAGGAAGGGGTTGAGATCTAGACTTGTTTTCTAGTCTCTTTGATCCCCTGAGATCTTTAACTTCATTTTACAATTGAGTTGAGTTTTCTTGCTGTTTTTTATTTTTCAAGCAATTTCCCTTTTCTGTTTAGATCTATTGCAAGTTATTGCATCTTTTACTTCTCTGTTTGATTGCTATTTACACTTTCTTGTTGAAGTTTTAATTTCAGCACCCAATTCCTTTTACTTTTCCTGTAATTTAGATTCCTCCGCATTTTACATTTGATGTTGACTGTGAGCTTGATTTACATTTCCTGCAAATTTACATTTTCTGCACTTGCTCTAAGTTACTGGTTTACTGCTTCTCTTTAATTTCCAGCACCCCAACCTCTTTACTTTTCATAAAATTTACATTTCTTGTAATTTAAGTTTCAGCTATTTTACTTTCTTCTTCTTTAAGTTACTTGCAATTTTACTTTCTGCATCTTTTAAATTCCTTGCAATTTACTTTTTGTTGGCTATATTTCACACAATTCACTCAATGTTAGCTTGACTAAACTAATCACCCACTAAAGTTGCTTCATCCATCAATCCCTGTGGGATCGACCTAACTCTAAGTGAGTTTTACTACTTGATGCGACCCGGTACACTTGCCGGTGAGTTTTAGGTGATTTGGAAATTCGTTTTTCCACAAATACACCATCAAGTTTTTAGCGCCGTTGCCGGGGATTGATTTAGATCAACAATGATTAAGTGAGTGAGAAGTTTAGATCAAGCATTTTCTTTATTTTTGTTCTCTGTTTTAAATTGATAGCAAAGTGTTTGAGCTATTGCCTCACTAAGAAATTCTTTCTCTATGACATGAATTTCAAATTTCATTGATGTTTACAAAATACAAATGGAGTTCAAGTCATCTTATGGTCAAACAAAATTTTATGGGATATCACCTACCATCACCAATCTCTAATGGTGGCTGGGAATATCACCAAGAGAATACACATTCTGAGCACTCCAATTCATGGAGATTTGCTTCAGAGACACAAGATGAATAAGAGAATCATATGGGATACTTCCCACCACCACAAAATGATTCAAGTTATTATTCTAATGGTGGCTGGGAGTATCACCAAGGAATGAAAGAGCATCCACCCTCACGTCCCAATTTCTCATTTGAAAGTTCTTCATCACTTGATTATGCCTCAACACAAAGTTTCCTCCAAAATCCATACAAGTCATCCTATCAATCACATAACTCATTCTACACCCCTCAACACAACTTCACCACAACACATCCATGTCACCAAAATTACTCTCAACCTTCATCTCTTGAACCAGCAGATGAGGATTACCTTCAAGCCATTGAAATACATAGAAAACTCGTGGAAAGATACACACAATCCCAATCCTGGAAAGAAATCATCCTCAAGAAGATGAATGGGCCCTTAGAGCAAACAAGGGGGAACTTAGAACCATCAAACAATGAGGATGAAGATCAATTTGTGGGTGAGGAAGTGGAAAAGCAAGATGAGGAAGCCTCTGTGTCAAGTGAAATTTCAATGGAAAAGGAGGTTGTGGAGGTGTTTGAACCTGTGGCTTCATATTCACAGAAGCTAATTGAGGTGATAGAGGAACATGAAACTTCCCTCCCAAAGGAATTGATGGAAAATCAGGAAGAAGAAATGGAGGAAGATACTCAAGAGAAATCACACTCAACTGCAGCAGAGAAGTGCAAAGAGGAAAAGCTCATGGAACCACCAATGCAAGAAGCTCTTGATGAAGAAATCACTCCAACAATCACACAGCAACCAAGTCTTGAATCCAAAGAAGTGAAGGCAACTAGCAAGAACACCAATTCTGTCCCTAATCCAGCAAGGAAGCTCAATCAAGCTATTTACAAAAGGAAGCTTGCTGAGGAAAGGCCAAGACAAGGGACAATAGCTGAATCTTCTCCCCCTTGAGGTCATTCCTCTTAACAAACTGGAAGAAGAGGAAGAAAGTGAAAAACAACATGTCAAGCTAATGACACTAAAAGAGCACTTGTTGGGAGGTAACCCAACCGTAGGTAACATTTCTTCTCTGCTTTGTTTTCTTTCTTTGCTTTGTTTAAATTCAATAAATTGGCATATGGTTACCTTCTATGTTTGGTGTTGCCTTGAAACAAATTGTTTTCAAACTTTTTGGATGATTGCATCATATCAAAAATGAAAGTGACACACCAAGATTCTAAGTTTGGTGTGCCACTTATTTTTCTATGCAAATCATTCAGCAATACCACTTGTTTGCATAATCATAATGTTCTTTGCACTGTTATCTTTCTTTTAGTTAGACAATTTTAGTTTTCTCTTTGTTTTTAGTCATTTCCTTGTTTTAAATGCTTTCTTTTATTTACTGTGTTTGTTAATACATTACCAAGAGAGCTTTATTCATGACAGATTCTTGGCTTGGTGATTGTATTTAACATACAACAGTTTCATTTAGTTTTGTTTTAAATAAAATGGACATAGGATTGCATTCTAAGTTTGGTGTTGCTATGCAACAAAATTTGCTTCCAATCTTTACTGGATACTTGCATTGATTCCAAGTGAAAGTGTCACACTAAGTTTGGTATACCACTTATCTTTTATGCAATGTATTGTGCACACCTTATCTTTGCAATCACAATGTCTTTGTCTCTGTACCTTGATAGTTATTCTTCATTTTTTTTGCTTGCTCAAACACATGTACTACTAACATTTCATTGTGTGAGACACTCATGATCCATATTAGCCCCATAGCCATTGTTCTAATTGTTGCTTGAGGATGAGCAAGCATTTTGAGTTTGGCAAGGGAAA
>NC_029789.2:89922557-89961111 GCF_000816755.2 Arachis ipaensis
ATCATGATCATAAACAAACAAGGCATTAAAGAAGAACTTAGCATGTGCATACAAGTATTAGAAAGCTAGTATGATTAATTATTGCTCAATTGCATTGGAATTTATTTAATTGAAGTTTTCATCTAGGACATTTTGTGAAATCTTTTGAAAATCATGAAAACCTTGAAGAAGCAAATACAATTAAGGCAAGAAAAGCAAAAAGGAAAGAATGAGAAAGCTGAAGGCTCTGTGTACCAAAGACAATTAATTTGTTAAGTACTTGTGGTGTTTATGTATCAAGCAGAAAAAGGGAAAGAATGAGAAAGCTGAAGGCTCTGAGTACCAATGGCAATTTATTTGCTAAGTACTTGTGGTGTTTATGTATCAAGCCAAATGCTTGAAAACAAAACACTTAGAAGTCAAGGCTAGGCTCAAGTGCAAAAGCACTCCCTCAAAGCTCAAGGTTCTGAGCATCAATGATTAGAGAGTCAAGAAAAGAAAATAAAAATGAGCTTAATGAAGTCCTCTAATTAAATGCTTGTGGAGCTTATGTATCAAGTGGTAATACTTGAAAACAAAGCATTTAGAAGTCGTAGCTTTGTTATCAACTCATGGGGCAAAGCACCCAAAAGGAGAAGCTAATAAAAAAATCAAAAGCTTATTTCAAGGAAGAAATATAAGAGAAAGATTTCATAAATTGAGCTGGATAGAAGCATCAATCATTTACATCTCTTTTGTGATTGTAGCATGCTTAGAAAACTAGCTAACCATGAACATTGAGTTGCTATTCTTCTTACCTTGGATTGTCAATCTTTATTGCATGATTCTTTTCTTGCTATCAACAATCATCAACAATCAAACAATTGAATGAAACCTTAATTCTTTAATCCACATTCAAAGTAACAAAGTGAACCAAATCTAGATCTAAGAAATTGAACCAAAAGAACATCAATTAAGAGTAGAAGAAGAGTAAACCTATACTTGTATCAAAACAAAAAGTCAATTAGCAAAAGATCTCACCAAGAATTCAAAGGAAACTTGCAATGGAGGATGAAAACCTAGAGAGAAGTTGGAGTTTCTCTCTCTAAAAATAAAATGTAACTAACTTCCTAAAATATCTAGAATTATGACTTATTGTCCTAACACTCCTAATCCTTGGTCTTCTTAAGCTTTTCCCTCCAAAATCTGCTCCAAAACAGGGCCTGAGAACCTCCTGAAATCGCTGGGCACATGTTCCATTTAAAAAATCATATGCACACGTCGATGCGTACGCGCACTGCACGCGTACGCGTCCTTGGGGTCTTTTGCGATCTGCGCCAGGCGTAAGGTGCGCGCGAGTGTCATAAGGAATATGGCCCAGCCATATAGGCGTGCCAGCTCTCCGCTCGGCTCCACTGCGCTGGCTCTAGATGAGCGCATCCACGCATACGCGTACGGTGCGCGTGCGCGTGCATGTCCAAACTTTAATTCTTTGATTTGTTCCATGCTCCTTCCATTCATGCATGCTTCCTTCATTCCTCTTAGCCATTTTTGCCCTATAACTTCTGAAATCACTTAACAAACAGATCAAGGCATCTAATGGTAATAGAAGAGGATTAAAATATCTTAATTTTAATGTAAAAGAAGCATATTTTCATCTATGAGGTAAAATGGGAAAGGAACACAAAATCATGCAGTTTTTTATATGAATAAGTGTGGAAGATCCTTGATAAAACCCTTAGATTCTATAGATGATAAACCCTAAAAACGGGGTTTATCACACCACATCAAAATAATTAAACTAATTTTAAGATAGAATTCAAAATTCATGTACTTCTTGTTCTTTTGCAAAAAACATTTTTCATTTAAGAAAGGTGAAGGATTCATAGGACATTCAAAGCTTTAAGACATAGACACTAGACACTAATGATCATGTAATAAAGACACAAACATAGACAAAACATAAAGCATAGAATTCGAAAAATAGAAAAATAAGAACAAGGAAATTAAAGAACAGATCCACCTTAGTGATGGTGGCTAGTTCTTCCTCTTGAAGATCTTATTGAGTGCTTGAGCTCCTCTATGTCTCTTCCTTGCCTTTGTTGCTCTTCCCTTATGGCTTTTTTGTCATCTCTGATTTCATGGAGGATAATGGAGTGCTCTTGGTGCTCCATCCTTAGTTTCCCCATGTTAGAACTCAAATCTCCTAAGGAGGTGTTGAGTTGCTCTCAGTAGTTATGTGGAGGAAAATACATTCCTTGAGGCATCTCAGGGATTTCTTGATGAGGAATTTTCCCATGCTCTTGTTGAGGTCCATGAGTGGGCTCTCTTGTTTGCTACATCCTTTTCTTAGTGATGGGCTTGTCCTCATCAATGAGGATGTCTTCCTCTATGACAATTCCAGCTGAATTGCATAGGTTACAGATGAGATGAGGAAAGGCTAACCTTGCCAACGTAGAGGGCTTGTCCACCACCTTGTAGAGTTCTAGAGGTATGATCTCATGAACTTTTACTTCCTCTCCAATCATGATACTATGGATCATGATAGCCCGATCTATTATAACTTCAGACCAGTTGCTAGTGGGAACGATAGAGCGTTGGATGAACTCCAACCATCCCCTAGCCACGGGCTTGAGGTCAAGCCTTCTTAATTGAACCGGCTTGCCTCTTGAGTCTCTCTTCCATTGAGCACCTTCCACACAGATGTCTATGAGGACTTGGTCCAACCTTTGATCAAAGTTGACCCTTCTAGTGAAAGGATGAGGATCTCCTCTCATCATTGGCAAGTTAAATGCCAACCTCACATTTTTCAGACTAAAATCCAAGTAATTTCCCCGAACCATTGTGAGCCAATTCTTTGGGTTCGTGTTCATACTTTGGTCATGGTTCCTAGTGATCCATGCATTAGCATAGAACTCTTGAACCATTAAGATTTCGACTTGTTGGATTGGGTTGGTGAGAGTTTTCCAACCTCTTCTTTGAATCTCATGTTGGATCTCCAGATATTCACTCTTTTTAAGCTTGAAGGGGACCTCAGGGATCACCTTTTTCTTGGCCACAACTTCATAGAAATGGTCTTGATGGACCTTTAAGATGAATCTCTCCATCTCCCATGACTCGGAGGTGGAAGAAATTACCTTCCCTTTTCCTTTTTCTAGAGGTTTCTCCGGTCTTAGGTGCCATTTAGTGGTTATGGAAAAACAAAAAGCAAAGCTTTTTCCCATACCAAACTTAAAAGGTTTGCTCGTCCTCGAGTAAAAGAAGAAAGAAAGGAGTAGAAGAAGAAGAAATGGAGGAGATGGAGTGGAAGGTTGGTTTCGGCCAAGGGGGGTTTAATTGTGAATGATGTGTGAAATTGAAGGTGGTAAGGAGGGGTATTTATAGGGTAAGAAAGATGGGGAAGTCGTGTGTGAGGGGTTGGGTTTGGGAGGGAAATGTTTTGAATTTGAATGGTGAGGTAGGTGAGGTTTTATGATGGATTGAAGTGAGTGGTGAAGAGAATATGGGGAAGAGGGTGGGATTTGATAGGTGAATGGTGTTTGAGGAAGAGGTATTGATGTGATTGGACAAGGGTATTTGGGGAAGAGTGTTATGAAAAGGTGTGAAGAAGAGAGAAAAAGAGGTGGGGTAGGTGGGGATCCTGTGGGGTCCACAGATCCTGAGGTGTCAAGGAATTCTACTTCCTGCACCATTCTGGCATGTAAACGCCCTCTGTGTGCCAATTCTGGCGTTTAACGCCAGCTCTGCTACCTTTCCTGGCGTTAAACACCAGTCTGCTGCCCTTTTTTGGTGTTTAACACCAGCCAGACACCCTTTTCTGGTGTTAAATGCCAGTCTGTCTGCCAATTCTAGCGTTTAACGCCAGCCAGACACCAGACACCCTTTTCTGGCGTTAAACGCCCATTCTGCTATTCTTACTGGCGTTTAAATGCCAGTAAGCCTGTCCTCCAAGGTGTGCTATTTTTTATGATGTTTTTGATTTTGCTTTAATTCTGCAGCTGTTTTTATGACTTCACATGATCATCAACCTAAAGAAAACATAAAATAACAATGGAAAACAAAGATAAATATAATTAAATAACATTGGGTTGCCTCCCAACAAGCGCTTCTTTAATGTCAATAGCTTGACAGTGAGCTCTTAGAGAGCCTCACAGAGACTCAGAGCTTGATGATGGCCTCCCAACACCAAACTTAGAAGTTGAGTGTAGGGGCTCTGTTTTACTCTGTATTGAGAGAAGCTTTTCATGCTTCCTCTCCATGGTTACAGAAGAAAATCCTTGAGCCTTGAACATAAGGTAGTTCTCATTCAATTGAAGGACTAACTCTCCTGTGTCCACATCAATCACAGCTCTTGCTGTGGCTAGGAAGGGTCTTCCAAGGATGATGGATTCATCTTCATCCTTCCCAGTGTCTAGGATTATGAGGTCAGCAAGGATGCAAAAGCCTTCAACCTTCACTAAGACATCCTCTACAACTCCATAAGCTTGTTTCCTTGATTTGTCTGCCAATTCTAGTGGGAATTTAGCAGCTTGTACCTCAAAGATCCCTAGCTTCTCCATTACAGAGAGTGGCATGAGGTTTATTCCTGACCCTAGGTCACACAGAGCCTTCTTAAAGGTCATGGTACCTATGGTACAGGGTATTAAGAATTTTCCGGGATCCGGTTTCTTCTGAGGTAATTTCTGTTGAACCAAGGTATTCAGTTCATTGATGAGCAATGGAGGTTCATCCTCACAAGTCTCATTACCAAATAACTTGGCATTCAGCTTCATAATTGCTCCTAGATACTGAGCAACTTGCTCTTCAACAATATCTTCATCTTCTTCAGAGAAAGAATACTCATCAGAGCCCATGAATGGCAACAATAAGTTCAGTGGAATCTCTATGGTCTCTATATGAGCCTTAGATTCCTTTGGTTCCTCAATAGGGAACTCTTTAGTGGTCAGTGGATGTCCATTGAGGTCTTTCTCAGTGAAAATTACTGCCTCTTCCTCCTCTATAGTTTCGGCCATGTTGGGTATATTGATGGCTGATGAGTATTTTGGTGAAAAATAAATTTCTCCCAAAACACACGAATCTAACCGGCAAGTGCACCGGGTCGCATCAAGTAATAAAACTCACGGGAGTGAGGTCGATCCCACAGGATTGATGGATCAAGCAATTTTAGTGGGTGATTAGTTTAGTCAAGCTAACATTCAGTGAATTGTGTGAAATGTAGCCAACAGAAAGTAAATTGCAATGAATCTTAAAGATGCAGAAAGTAAAATTGCAAGTAAGTTAAAGAACAAGAAAGTAAAATAGCTGAAACTTAAATTGCAAGAAAAGTAAATTGCATGAAAAGTAAAGGGGCTGGGGTGTTGGAAATTAAAAAGAGCAATAGATAGTACATGTGTTTCACGCAAGCAAAATTAAAGATAATAATCAAGACACAAGAGACAGAGACATTATGATTGCAAGCTTAAGAAGGTGAGCATAATACTTTGCATAAAGAATAAGTGGCACACCAAACTTAGTGTGACACTTTCACTTGGAATCAATGCAAGTATCCAGTAAAGATTTGAAGCAAAAAGCAAATGTAAAATTGGAATTAAGATCTCAGGACCCAAGAGACTAGATAACCAAGTCTAGATCTCAATGCCTTCCTAGATCCAACAAGAACAATTGCAAAGGAAATGTAAATTGCAGAGAAAGTAGATGAAGAGCAATTAACAGAAAATTTAATTCAATGTAGCAGCAAAGAAAGCAGAGAGAAATCTCAGAGGGAGAATGAAACAGAACACCTTCAATTCTCCACCCAAGATTCAAAACAAAGAAAATTAAAGAGAGAGCTCTCAAATTCTAGTGCTCCCTAGGGGAGCTAGCCTCCTCACAAATATGAAAATGATGCCTTATATAGGCTTTACAAAATGGAAATGAAAATGAAATTAAAAATAAATTACAATTAAATAAAATTCCTATTTTATCTATTTCTTGTGCCTTTGAGTGATGATCATGGGCCTTTGCTCTTGGTGGAATTGGGTTGAAAGAGGCCTTGGTTGATTGCTCTTGGAGTTTGAAGAGGAACCGAATTGAACCGGGTTGAGTTTGCAAAAGTTGGACCAAAAGTTGGAGCTAAAGTTAGGGGTCTAACTTTGGCTCCAACTTTTCATAGCAGCCCACAAAACTTGCTGGTATGAACGTTGGTGCCAACGTTAGGGGTCTAACTTTGACCCTAACGTTGGCCTCCCTTATGCACATTTATGGCGCCAACTTTGTCCTCTTGTCATTTTGCCAATTTTATGCCCAATATAGACTATCATATATGGTTGGAAAGCTCTGAATGTCAGCTGTCTAACCCACTTAGAATCACTTCAATTGGATATCTACAACTCAAGTTATGATCATTTGAAGAGGGCATGGTTGCTGGCTTTGGTGTGCAGCGTTTGAGGTAACGTTTGCCTCAAACGTTGGCGAAAATGCCAGTTCTGGAGGCTCAAATGTATTGTCCACCCCATACTATTATACATTTTTGGAAAGCCCTGGATGTCTACTTTCCAATTCCGTTGGGAGCACATTATTTGGAGCTCTACAGCTCGAGTTATACTCCGTTGAAGGTGCAGAGGTCAGTTGGCCTCACTGCAGGTAGCCACCATGTTCGTTTATGCACATTGCGGGGAAGTTTTCTCCCTCAATTTTAGTGTCCACCATGCAGTGCCATATATGCTTGGAAAGCGCTTGATTCCTACTTTCCAATGCTTCTTGAATCACCTCATTTGGAGCTCTGTAGCTCAAGTTATTCTTGTTGGAAGTATACCCCTTCAAGCTGTTGTGGTGTGTGGCGCCAACGTTAGCCTCAAAGTTAGGGGGCTAACGTTGGCGCAAACTTTTGCTCCTCCTCTTGTGAATTTCATGTGCCAACGTTAGCCACCAAGTTAGGGGGCTAACGTTGGCGCAAACTTTTGGTGCCCAGGGAGGTTCTCTTCATGCCAACGTTAGCCTCAAAGTTAGGGGGCTAACGTTGGCGCAAACTTTTGGTGCCCAGGGGTGAATTTCATGTGCCAACATTAGCCTCCAAGTTAGGGGTCTAACTTTGAGGCTAACTTTTTACCCAAAAGTTTTTGCTTCCTGGTTCAACTTATTCCATTGTCCTCTCTTTACTCCTAGCCATTCCTTCTTGCTTCACCCTTTCTCCAAGCCTTCTTCACCTATCATTAATCAACCAAACACATCAAAGCTATGCTCAAAATCATGAGATATTCATTCTTTCATAATATGTGACAATTTTAGCATAAAACCTCATGAAATAGCATGAATTCATACATGGTTGATTAAATCAAAGGAAGCATGAAAATCTACCCACTTGGCTTGCTTATGGCTCAAGAAAGTGCATAAAACCTATTGAAAACAAAGGAAAAAGGCATAGAAAAACATGACATGATGACATGTCATCAATGGCCTTGCACTCTCTCTTTGGATTCTCTTCTGTATTGCTTTGGAGAGTACTGGGAGGGATTTCAGTGACTCTTTTACTCAGCTGACCCACTTGTGCCTCCAAATTTTTAATGGAGGACCTTGTTTCAGTCATGAAACTGAGAGTGGTCTTAGATAGATCAGAGATTATGGTTGCTAAGTCAAAGAGGCTCTGCTTAGAATTCTCTGTCTGTTGCTCAGAAGATGATGGAAAAGGCTTACTATTGCCAAACCTATTTCTCCCACCATTATTATTATTGAAGCCTTGATTAGGCTTCTGCTGATCCTTCCATGAGAAATTAAGATGATTCCTCCATGAAAGATTATAGGTGTTTCCATAGGATTCTCCCATGCAATTCACCTCTTCCATTGCAAGATTCTCGGGGTCATAAGCTTTTCCTTCAGAGGAGGCTTCTTTCGTACTGCCGGATGCAGCTTGTATTCCAATCAGATTCTGAGAAATGATATTGACTTGCTGAGTCAATATCTTGTTCTGAGCCAATATGGCATTCAGAGTATCAATCTCAAGAACTCCTTTCTTCTGAGTCATCCCATTATTCACAGCATTTCTTTCAGAAGTATACATGAAACTAGTTATTTGCAACCATCTCAATGAGTTCCTGGGCTTCTGCAGGCGTCTTCTTCAGATGAAGAGATCCACCAGCAGAGTGGTCCAATGACATCTTGGACAATTCAAACCATCATAGAATATACATAAGATGCTCCATTCTGAAAGCATGTCAGAAGGACACCTTCTGATCAATTGCTTATATCTTTCCCAAGCTTCATAGAGGGATTTACCTTCCTTCTGTCTGAAGGTTTAGACTTCCACTCTAAGTTTGCTCAATTTTTAAGGTGGAAAGAATTTGGCCAAGAAAGCATTGACCAACTTTTCCCAAGAGTTCATGCTTTCTTTAGGTTGTGAGTCCAATCATATCCTAGCTCTGTCTTTTATAGCAAAGGGGAAAAAGCATAAGTCTGTAGACCTCAGGATTAACCCATTGGTCTTAACCCCATTGGTCTTAACCTCAATTTTGCTGCATTAGAGAAACTAATTGAGGCTTAAGCTCAAAGTTGTTTGCTCCAATTGCAGGAATTGAGATGCTTCTTCCATAGAAGTCAGAAGTTGGTGTAGTAAAGTCACCAAGCACCTTCCTTGCATCTCTACCGTTGTTGTTATTTTCAGCTACCATGTCATCTTCTTTTTCGTAAATTTCTGTTAGGTCCTCTCCAAAGTGTTGTGTTTTAGCTTCTCTTAACTTCCTCTTCAGAGTCCTTTCAGGTTCAGGATCAGCTTCAACAAGAATGTTCTTATCCTTGTTCCTGCTCATATAAAAAAGAAGAGAACAGAAAAGAAGAGGAATCCTCTTTGTCACAGTATAGAGATTCTTTTATGTGAGTAGAAGAATAGAAGAATAGAATGAAGAAGGGAGAAGAAGAATTCGAACACAGAGAGAGGGAGAGGGTTCAAATTTTTAAGAAGAGAAGTGTTAGTAAATAATTAAATAAATAGAAAGAGATAAGAGAGAGAGAGTATTCGAATATTAATTAAAATAAAATAAAAATATTTTTGTTTTTATTTTAATTATTAGTTATAATTTGTGTTCATACCCTGGGTCGAGCTATCCGACCCGGGATGATCGGCGACACAGCGACCGACCTCTTCAGGTCAGACTACCCGACCTCTTCTAAAAGAGCTCGGCCAAATCGACTGGAAAGTCCAATAAAGGGCCCAAATAGAGGAACACGACCCAAATCCAAAGGCAATCCCAGCCTATAGAGATAAAGGTGGTTCCCTTGAAGATAAGCTGACTTCATCCAAAACAGGATAAGATAAGATAAGATAACTAACTTATCTTATCAGAAAGTTCAGCCCACACTACTATAAATACACTGGAGCACCCAGGTATAACTCATACTCTCATTCTACAATAAACCTGTTTAATACCCATGCTAACTTAAGCATCGGAGTCTCTTGCAGGTACCCCCCACCCTCCGGTGGCCAAGGATCAGCAGTGCAGCAAGTCCAACAAGTTGGACACAACAGCTCCGGCCGCCACCAGCCAGCCAGACACGTCATCTCTGACCAGTACAGAAGATCTCATCCGAGATCGACCTCCAGTTTCAGGTAACCCTCGGAACATTGGCGCCGTTGCCGGGGAACCTGAAAGTCATCCCAAAAACATGGCGAACGGCCATGACAACGACCACGACTCGGATCTGGAAAACAGAACACCGCACAAGAACGCGGACACTACGCTAAAGGATACTCCAGAGTCCAACGGGGACAAAAACTCACCGAATCCAGGAGCCATAGAAGCACTTCAACATCGCTTAAAGCAACTTGAGAAAGAAACCCAGCAACAATGGGAGATCGGAAAGGATCTACAAAGAGAGGTACGGCGATGCCGAGGACTGGAAGAAAAACTACAGCAATTAGAGGCCGACCTCAAATCAAAAGCTCCACAGACCACTCCTGAGGAAAATTCACGCATAGAACAAGATCCGTTCACCAGAGAAATCATGAAGACCAAAATCCCAAAAGATTTCAAGCTCCCAGATATGGTTTTGTATGATGGCACAACAGATCCCAACCATCATCTCAGCAATTTCAGAAGCAGAATGTACCTTACCGATGCCTCAGATGCCATTCACTGCAAAGCTTTTCCAACGACTCTCACGAAAACGGCGATCAGATGGTTCGACAACTTACCTCCGAAGTCCATCTCAAACTTCGACGACCTGGCCAAAAAGTTCCTGGCCAGATTCTCTATCCAGAAAGATAAGGCCAAGCACGCACCCAGCTTACTAGGGATCAAGCAAGGAGATCGGGAGAGCCTCCGCAACTACATGAAAAGATTCAACAAAACATGCATGGACATACAAAGTTTACCAACTGAGGCCGCCATCATGGGCTCATCAATGGCTTACGAGAGGGACCTTTCAGCCAATCTATATCAAAAAAGTATCCTACCTCCTTAGACGAAGTACAGGAGCGAGCAGAAAAATACATCAACATGGAAGAGAACGCTCGGTTGGGAGAAAACTCAAAATTTGGGGCCCCCTACCGAGACAAAGACAAGGACTCTAAAAGGAAAGAAGATCGACAGGGGGACAAAATAAAAAAATACCATAACTACACTCCTCTCAAGGCATCCCTGGTCGATGTGTACAAAGAAGTCTGCCACACAGAAAAAATCCCCACAGCGCGACCACTCAAAGGCAGAAGGGGAGGAGGAAACTGGAAGGAATATTGTGAATACCATCGAGTCCGAGGGCACTCCACCAACGAGTGCTTCGACTTGAAAAATATCATAGAAAAATTGGTAAGATAAGGAAAATTAGATCGATTTCTGGCTACCTGAGATGATGACCAAAGAAAGAGACGAAGAGACGAAGATGATGGACGAGCCGAACGATCACCTCGAACACCAGAAAGACATATCCACATGATACACGGCGGATTCGCAGGAGGTGGGATCTACAAATCATCCCGAAAGAGATATCTCAAAGAAGTATATCATGTCGAGGGAAAGGAGGAAGCACCCAACATCCCGGCAATAACATTCACTAAAGAGGACGCATCCGGCATCATCTCAGGACACGACGATCCCATGGTCATCACTATTATACTGGCAAATGCCAATCTACACCGCACATTAGTAGACCAAGAGAATTCTGCCGATATCTTATTCAAAACAGCCTTCGACAAACTCGGCTTAGACGAAAAGGAGCTTAGAGTATACCCGAACAATCTGTTCGGACTAGGAGACACCCCGGTACAACCGCTGGGATAGGTATCGCTACACACTACTTTTGGAAAACGGAACCAATCCAGGACCCTCAAAATAGACTACATTGTGGTCGACGTAAGTTCAGCCTACAATGCTCTAATAGGTCGGACAACACTCAATCAACTCGGCACAATAGTCTCAACTCCACATCTATGCATGAAATTCCCAACTGATGTGCGGAAAACGATCCGACACAAAACTCACCGGCAAGTGCACCAGGTCGCATCAAGTAATAATAACTCACGGGAGTGAGGTCGATCCCACAAGGATTGAAGGACTGAGCAATTTTAGTTTAGTGATTGATTGAGTCAAGCGAATCAAGATTTGGTTGAGAAATTTGTGATTTGCAGAATTCAAATTGCATAGAAAGTAAAGGGAATGGGTAAATTGCATGAAATTAAAGAGAACTGAAATTTAAAGTGCTGAATCTTAAAGAACAAGAAATTAAATGGCAGAAACTTAGAACGCAAGAAATGTAAATTGCAGAATCTTAAAGTGCAAGAAATGTAAATAGCTTGAATTGTAAAGGGAATTGGGAATTGGATTTGCAGAAATTAAACAAGGAAAAGTAAAATTGCAACAAACATAAGAGTGGAAGATGAATTGGATTGAATCGGATCTTGAAACAGAAATGTAAATGAGCTTGAAAGTAGTAAACAGAGAATGTAAAATGATAATTCAGATCTCAGGACCCAAGAGACTAGATAACCAAGTCTAGATCTCAATGCCTTCCTAGATCCAACAAGAACAATTGCAAAGGAAATGTAAATTGCAGAGAAAGTAGATGAAGAAGCAATTAACAGAAATTTAAATTCAATTGTGCAGCAAAGAAACAGAGAGGTCTCAGGATGAGATTGAAACAGAATTCCTTCAATTCTCCAACCCAAGATCCAAGACAATTGTAATTGAAATTGAAAGCAAGAAAACTAAGAGGAAGGGAATTCAATTCTCCTTCCCCGAGACTTAGAAATTAAAATTCACTCCACACCAAAAGCTCTCCGAAAGCTCTCTATGAAAACTAAAAGGAAAGCTCCCCGAAGAACTTAAATCCTAAGCTATTTATACACTTTCTTCAAATGGTCTTCAAGCCTTTAATTGGGCCTTTGCTCTTGATGGAATTGGATTGATAGAGGCCTTGGTTGATTGCTCTTGGAATTTGGAGAAGAACCGAAGTGAACCGGGTTTGGAATCATGTAAGCTTGAGTAAAAGTTTGAGTAAAAGTTTGAGGCAAACTTTTACTCAAACTTTTCATATCAGCCACCCCATCCTTGCTGCTACCAACGTTTGAGCCAAAGTTTGGGGTCAAACTTTTGCTCAAACGTTGGCTCCCCCTTGCACACTCATTAATAAACCAAACACATCAAAGCTATGCTCAAAATCATGAGATATTCATTCTTTCATAATATGTGATAATTATAGCATAAAACCTCATGAAATTGCATTAATTCATCTATGGTTGATTAAATCAAAGGAAGCATGAAAATCCACCCAATTGGCTTGCTTATGGCTCAAGAAAGTGCATAATTCAATTGAAAACAAAAGAAAAAGGCTAGTGAAACTAGGCTAAGATGACTTGTCATCACCAACTACAGAGGGGAGAGCCACGATAAAAGCAGATCAAAAGATGGCACGTCGCTGTTATAACGAGAGCTTAAACCTCAGGGGCAAAGGAGAAGAGTTTTATACAATTGAGCTTGGCGGAGCTCATCGACGAGAAGAACTCCGTCCGCACTCAGAAGGTGAAGTAGAGAAGGTTCAGATCGGAGACACCTCGGACAAAACAACTAATATCGGCACGGTTCTAAGAGGAGACTCAAAAGAATTACTGATACAATTCTTACGAGATAATGTCGACCTCTTCGCATGCAGAGCTGCAGACATGCCGGGCATAGACCCCAAGCTAATGTGTCACAAGTTGGCGGTCTACCCAGGATCTCGGCCGGTGCAGCAGAAGCGAAGAAAACTCGGGCCAGAACGATCCCAAGCTATGGAAGAACAAGTACAAGCACTGCTGGAAGCCGGATTTATAAGAAAAGTCAAATACCCACTATGGCTAGCCAACGTCGTCTTGGTGAAAAAGTAGAATGGGAAGTGGCGAATGTCCACCGATTACACCGATCTCAACAAAGCTTGTCCAAAAGATCCATACCCACTCCCAAGTATTGACGCCCTGGTAGATGCTTCCTCTGGATACAAATATCTCTCATTTATGGATGCATATTTAGGATACAACCAAATTCCCATGTATCCACCAGATCAAGAAAAGACCTCGTTCTTAACACCAAAGGCAAACTACTGCTACATCGTGATGCCTTTCGGTCTCAAGAACGCAGGAGCTACTTATCAAAGGCTAATGAATAAAGTCTTCTCAGATCACATCGTAAAAATCATGGAAGTTTATGTGGACGACATGTTAATAAAGACACAAAGCGAAGACACACTATTGTCCGACCTGGCTCAAGTGTTTGACACTATAAGGAAGCATAACATGCGACTCAACCCCGCAAAATGCACCTTCGCAGTTGAAGCAGGCAAATTCTTAGGCTTCATGCTCACACAAAGGGGAATTGAAGCAAATCCAGACAAATGTCAAGCCATACTCAACATGAAGAGCCCAACCTGCGTCAAAGAGGTACAGCAACTCAACGGGAGATTAGCCGCCCTATCCCGGTTCTTAGCAGGAGCTGCGATAAGATCTCTCCCCTTCTATGCTACTTTAAGAAAGGGAAAACAGTTTGAATGGATGACAGAATGTGAACAGGCCTTCCGAGACTTCAAGGAATTCTTAGGACGGCCACCTATCCTATCTTGACCATGAGAAGGAGAACCGCTCATATTATACCTCGCAGTAGAGAACCGGGTAATAGCTTCTACACTAGTCAGGGAGGACGAAAAAGGGCAACAACCCGTCTACTTCATTAGCAAGGCACTACAGGGATCCGAGCTGAACTACCAAAAAATAGAAAAATTTGCCTATACTCTTATCCTAACCTCTTGACGACTCCGCCCATACTTCCAGGCTCACACCATTAAGGTTCGAATTAACCAGCCCATAAAAGGAATATTGCAGAAAACGGATTTAGCAGGCAGAATTCTACAATGGGCAGTCGAGCTGTCAGAGTTCGACCTCCAATACGAACCTCGGACGGCCATCAAATCACAGTATCTGGCCGACTTCGTTGCAGAATTCACAGACACCCTGGAAACCCCCACGGAATGGAATCTCTACGTGGACGGTTCTTCGAATAAAACTGGAAGCGGCACAGGCGTGATAATAGAAAGAAACCAAGGAACCCAAGTCGAGCTCTCCCTCAAATTCGGATTCCCGGCCTCGAACAACCAGGCCGAATATGAAGCCTTGTTAGTTGGTTTGAAGCTGGCTAAAGAGGTTGGAGCTCAAAAACCTAACATTTACAGTGATTCACAAGTAGTTACATCACAAATAACAGGGAGCTACCAAGCCAAAGATCCCACCATGAAAAAATATTTGGATAGAACCAAGGAACAGCTCGGACAAATTGGGGAATATAAGATCTGCCACATACCCCGCGAACAAAATGCCCAAGCTGATGCACTCTCGAAACTAGCCAGCACCAAACCAGGGGGCAACAATAGAAGCCTCATCCAGGAAATGTTGCAGAACCCGTCAATCTTGGAAGAGGAAAAAGTCCTGACGATAACAAGTCAGGACCAAGGATGGACGACCCCCATAATCGACTACCTCAAAACAGGAACACTCCCCGCAGAAGAAAAGGAGGCAAAGAAATTAAAAAGGGAGGCACAGTACTACACCATCATAAACAACATCCTGTACAAAAGAGGAATCTCAATACCTTTACTAAAATGCGTACCGACCTCCAACACAAAGGAAGTGCTAAAAGAAATACACGGCGGCATTTGTGGCAATCATCTCGGAGCACGAGCTCTCGCAAAAAAAGTACTCCGGGCAGGATTTTATTGGCCAACTCTACAGAAAGAAGCTACAGAATTTGTAAAGACATGTCCACCATGTCAGAAACATGCCAACTTTCACATCGCCCCACCAGAAGAGCTCATCAGCGTGACTTCGCCTTGGCTGTTTGCAAAATGGGGACTCGATCTTCTCGGCCCCTTCCCACAGGGATCAGGACAAGTTAAGTTTCTCATAGTAGGAGTAGATTACTTTATAAAGTGGATCGAGGCAGAGCCCTTAGCCAATGCCACCGCTCAAAGAAGCCGGAAAATCTTATATAGAAATATTGTCACGGGGTTCGGAGTTCCATATTCAATAACCACAGACAATGGCACCCAATTCACAGATGCAGGCTTCAGAAAACTAGTGGCCGACTTGAATATAACACACTAGTACACTTCTGTTGAACATCCGCAAGCCAACGGATAGGCTGGAGCTGCAAACAAAGTCATATTGGCCGGGCTAAAACGGAGACTACAAAATGCAAAGGGAGCCTGGGCAGAAGAGCTTTCATAGGTCCTATGGGCATATCGAACGACGCCACATTCCACCACGAAGGAATCTCCCTTCCGATTAGCATACGGAATAGAGGCGATGATTCCAGTAGAGATTGAGGAAGGGTCGCCTAGAGTAATTCACTACAATGAGCAAGCAAACTCCCAACTCCAGAGAGAAGAGCTCGACTTGTTACCCGAAATTTAGGAAAGAGCTCGGATCAGGGAAGAAGCTCTAAAACGCCAAATGGCTTCCAGATATAATCAAAAGGTAGTACCGAGAAGTTTTGCAGAGAATGATCTCATCCTAATCCGAAATGATATCGGAACAACTCGACCAGGAGAAGGAAAGCTGGCAGCAAACTGGAAAGGACCCTACCGAGTTGTAGAAGTACTTGGAAAGGGCTACTACAGACTGTCTGAACTCGATGGGCGAGAGCTTCCCAGGTCATGGCACGCCTGCAACCTAAGAAGGTACTATAGTTAGAAGAGATAAAAGATCTCATCATTGGATGCACTCTTTTTCCTGAAAAGGTTTTTTAATGAGGCACCAAGTTGAGACTCAGACAATCCCATATGTATATATTTGCACATTTCCTTTAAATAAAATACATTTTAGATATTCTACAAAGATTTCAAGCCGCATTAATCTGAACCATTCATCGTCCGATTATAAAGCGACAGATCGGCAGAAAGTGAAAAACAATTTCACTGCACGATCACGATAAAGACAACCGTCCGATAAAGGTGAAAACGTGATTCACCCAAAGGACGATCTAGAGATGACAACCACTTTCTACAAATTGGCAAAGATGAACACAGAATAATGTAAGAAGTTATCGAAAGTGATCTAAAAAAAGAACCTGACGAGGTCTTACGGATTGCTAAAATAATAACTTAAAGACTGGCCGACGTTAAGAAGTCGGACCAAGTCAAACCAAGTTATAAGTAAACCCTGGAAAGAGGTCTGGCCAACCCTATTAAAGAGGATTACTTTAACTTAGAAGGGCCCGACGATTATAAAAATAACTTAAAGAAGACCGATATAACGAAGTCGGACTCCTACTACGATAAAGATCCCTGAAAGAGATCTGACAAAGATCCAAAAAAGAGGATTACAAAAACGACTTACTTAAAAAAATCGGTTATGGATCGTCAGAAATACAAGCAAGAACGAACCAAAAATCAAAGTTGGACCTACAACCACAAAGGATTCAAGCTACAAAGTATAAAGCAAACCAAAAAAGGTTAAGCCGCAAGGTTCCAATATTCATAGAAAAAGAGATACCAAGTCAAGCACAAAAAGCCTGATATCATCCACAAGGTTATAAAAGCCTCGGAGGCCACTAAAACCTACCTTAAAAAAGCTAAAGCAAGCTACCCTTTGTTTTTTATAAAAAACAAAAGTTGCTAGGCAAGCAACGGGAAAGTATCAGCAGTTAACGAAACATAAAGAGTTAAAAAAACCCACAAGCCGGGCCAACTACATATCCAGAATAAAGTAAAAGCTAAGGGTCTGAAGACTTTTTAGCAGCATCAGCACGAGGAGACGGAGGGTGAGTCTGGAGAGGAACGGCATCTACAGTACCGTCATCCTGGTTCAAGATCTGGCAGTCGGGATCAGAAGCAGGAGGACCAACCTCGGCATGGACAGCAGAAATCAACACCTTGGTAGAGGCTACAGGGGGAGGACCGACATCATCCTCATCCTCGTCATCAGGGATAACCTTGCCATCCCTGACAACGTTCTCCAAGCTAAAGAGGGTCAGGTCGGCCTCGGGAGCAATAACCCGAACTTGTTCCTTCAGGTTCTCATAGGCAGCAGTAACACTGCCAACAAGATGACCTTGGAGTTCGGAATAATTAGCCCGGGCATTCTCCAACTCTTCTCTCAGACGCAACACCTCCCGGTAAGACGTCAGATAACTGTCCTTATGACGCATAGCCGTGTCCTCGGCCAGTCTCAGAGAACCAGCCAGAGAAGTGGAACTAGCCTTTTCATTCTCCAAGTCTTTCTCCAACTTGGCCACCCTTACTTCAAGCTCCTCTTTCAAGCCCTTCATCCGATCAAACTCCTGTTTGGCCTCCTCCATAAAAGCTTTAGTGGCATGGAGAGGAAGACTTTGAGCAGTTCGATATAGGGCCGCCCCCATGTGTGCCAACTTGATACCATTCCGCGTGATATAATCAAAATGATGAAGAAGCGACACGTCATCCATAGAAAGAGCACCATAAGGGCCGATTTGTTGATCTACAAACTCAACCGCATCAAAGTCAGGAGCATCAAGGTTGAAAGGCTCAATTGTTTTTTGCTTTTTACTAGGAGGGGCACCGGAAGCTGCAACAGAAGATTGTGGAGGATCGACCAGACGGACCCGAGGAGTAGGAATTGCTTTCCTCGGCCCGGGAAAACTCGATATAGGAGGTTTAACTGGAGGCTGAGAAGATCCCTCTCCGGCTGCCTTAGCCGAGATGTTTAAAGCAGCGGTCGCCTTCTTCGCCTTCTTATAGGCCCTCATAGAATCATTATTCTTCGACATCTCTGAAAAACATAAAAATCAAAGACAAGTTACAACACAGGAGAAGCAAAGCTTGGGAGCAAGTATAAAAACAAATCAGATAGTACCCAAAGCAGCCCGAACCAAAGATGGATCACTCAAAAATCTCTTCGTGTCCAGATGGGGAGGCTTCCCCTACAAATCTTCAAGAACAACTACAAAGGCCCGCTCAACCTCACTAAGCATTTCCCATGTGTAACGTGGCACTCTTACATTCTTTTGCCACTCTAGAGGAAAAGCAGGCTCATCATTTTCATCAAGAAAAAAGGGGCGAACCCCCTCAATGGCACGGACTCGGAAGAAATAGTTCTTAAAATCTTTAAACGACTCATCATACATGGCAAAAACTTTATGCCCCTGGGCCGACCTGAAAGAAACCCAGGAAGCTTTCTTTTTGGAGGAACCTCCAGGTTTGGCCGAGACAAAAAGATAAAGGAAAAGAGTTTCAGAAGGTGTTATGTCCAACTCCTGACAAAGAAGTTGAAATATTTTGATAAAACCCCAGGAGTTTGCATGAAACTGGGACGGAGCAATATTGCAGGACCACAACAAGTCAGTTTCAAAAGTAGTAAAAGGAAAAGTAACATTTAATTGGCTGAAGAAGTATTCATAAGCATAGAAAGAGGGACGCTCCCCCTCGATGGAAGTCGGAAAATAAACTCTCTCATCGGAATCAGGAGCAACAAGCTCATAAACCCCCTCGCGGACACTGTTATCACAAATCCTATGGCGCTTCCTCAGCTTTGTGCAAAATTCAGCATCCACAATAGAAACACACAACAAAACAAGGGAGTCCAGCCAATCGAACATCCCCTCGGGAACTCTGGAAGACATCTCTACAATGTTATTGCGAGAGGACATGAGGCCAACTAATCTTACAAGTAAGAAAAGAAGATGGGATTACTAAAAACATCTCGGACAAGGGAGAAAACAACTCAATACGATGCAGGCGAACACACAGAAAAGGAAAACCCCAAGACTCAAACTAAAATCTTGGGGCATCCTTTGGAGGCAGTAACGAAGCAAGGTTTCCAGGAAAATCTATAGCTCCCACCCCAGCATTTTTCAAACAAGAAAAAGACTTTAAACAGCAAGTAGTGTCAAAAGAAAAATTCATCACAATCTATCAGCAAAAGCATTCCCAAAATTAAGTACGTCAAGAAGAAACCATCAAAGGTGCGAACTTTTTCAGAATTAGGCAAAGCAACCGTCAAATAAAGCAAGAAACAGATACGGGTTTTTTCTGGATAAACGGCATCAGAACGGAAACAACAAAGAACATGCAAAACCCTAAAAGCATTAAGCAAAGGCAAAAAAGGACCATGCAGAAAATGAAGAAACTCCCAGAACTCACAACAATAGGGCATAACAAAACAAAAGATCCAAACTTTCTCTAAAGAAAGGGTCAAAATCAAAGCAAAACAAGGAGAATATATGAAACGGGACTAACCTGGAGACGATGAGAAACTTCGAGGAGAAAGACGGAAGCGCAGAAATAAAAGCTGCCCAAGAAAATCACCAAGCAACGCCGCAACGCAAGGAAGCAGAAGAACAAAATAGCGAAGAGAGCAGAGAAAGAAGTTACGAAAAGGGCGAAGGAGAGAAATTATTTTTTAGGGTTTTCAAAATCAAAATGAAAGAGCCAAAGGGAAACGGGGCAATTAATGACAAAATTAATGAAAGCATTAAACCCTTGCACGTTCCCAAAGCGCCGATATAAAAGCGCGCGCTTTTAGAGGAAACGTTCTACATTCAAAATCTGTTTCAAAGGAATCGACAAAATGCTTGAGTTCGGCCCCACTAGACCGAAGTCAAAGAACTCAACCTCAAAAGAAGACCGAGCTCAAGCAGGGGCACTGTTCATACCCTGGGTCGAGCTATCCGACCTGGGATGATCGGCGACACAGCGACCGACCTCTTCAGGTCAGACTACCCGACCTCTTCTAAAAGAGCTCGGCCAAATCGACCGGAAAGCCCAATAAAGGGCCCAAATAGAGGAACACGACCCAAATCCAAAGGCAATCCCAGCCAATAGAGATAAAGGCGGTTCCCTTGAAGATAAGCTGACTTTATCCAAAACAGGATAAGATAAGATAAGATAACTAACTTATCTTATCAGAAAGGTCAGCCCACACTACTATAAATACACTGGAGCACCCAAGTATAACTCATACTCTGATTCTACAATAAACCTGTTTAATACCCATGCTAACTTAAGCATCGGAGTCTCTTGCAGGTACCTCCACCCTCCGGTGGCCAAGGATCAGCAGTGCAGCAACTCCAACAAGTCAGACACAACAGCTCCGGCCGCCACCAGCCAGCCGGACACGTCATCTCCGACCAGAAACAACTAAATTTCGACTAAGTCAACCCAAAATTTTGAAATTTATTAGTGAAATAAGGGAAAGATATTATTTTTTACATTTTTTGAATTAATGAAGAAAGAGAAAAACAACACAATGACACAGAACATAAGAATTTAAGATTAAAACAAATAATGCATGCAAGAATACTTTGAATATCAAGATGAACACCAAGAACACTTTGAAGATCATGATGAACATCAAGAACATATTTTTGAAAATTTTTAAGAAAAGAAACACATGCAAGATGATGCTAGGGCATCTTAGCCTAGTTTTACTAGTCTTTTTCCTTTATTTTTAATAGATTTTATACACTTTCTTGAGTTACAAGTAAGCCATTTGGATAGAAATTCATGTGTACTTGGATTCAATCAACCATGAGTAAAATGATGCATTTTCATGAGGTTTGTGCTATAATTTCTTATATGTCAAGGATAAGAAGAAGTCTCATGATTTTAGCGTAGCTTTGATGCATTTGTTGATTGATGATAGGTGACCAAAAGGCTTGGAGGAAGGTTGAAGAAAGGGGATGGCAGGAATGGAAATAAAGGCAGCATTAAGAAGATCACGTTTGCCTCAAACATGAACTCAAACGTGGATAACAGCAAAGCCACCCTGGAGGAGCTCAACGTTTATGCCAACCTTTGCCTCAAACGTATGGTCAAACATTGGCTAAGGAACACCCTGGGAAGAGCTCACGTTTGTGCCAATGTTTGCCTCAAACGTGAGGTCAAATGTTGGCTTAATAATACCCTAGAGGAGAAGTAATGTTTGCGCCAATGTTTGCCTTAAACGTGAGGTCAAACGTTGGCTTAAGAAGTACCCTGAGAGGAGCCACGTTTACGCCAACGTTTACCTCGAACGTGAGGTCAAACGTTGGCTTAAGAAGTACCCTGGGAGGAGCCACGTTTGCGCCAATGTTTGCCTCAAACGTGAGGTCAAATGTTGGCTGAAGATTGCCTTGGGGAGGATCACGTTTGACCTCAAACGTGAACTCAAACGTGAGTGACAGCAAGCACCCGTTCTGCATGATGCCATTACACGATGACATTTGAGTCAACGTTTGCCTCAAACGTTGACTCAAACGTGAATGATCCCAAAGTCCATAGTGCAAACAGATTTCTTCTCAAGACCAAAAACAATCAACAGAGGCTATCTTCAACCCAATTCCATCAAGGACAAGGGCCCAAATTCAAGGCTTAATGATCATTAGAAGAGAGTGTATAAATAGCTTAGGATTTAAGTTTTAAAAGGGCTTTTTCTTTTGGAGTTTTTTTTACAAAACTTCAGTGGAGAGCTCAATTTTATTTTTCATTGTTGTTCTTGAGATTTAGAGTTTTTAGGGAGAATTGGGAAAGAGAATTGAATTCTCTTCCTCTGGGTTTTCTTGTCTTCTTTTCTACATACTTTGCTTGAGTCTTGGGTGTTGAGAATTGAGGAAATTCTGTCTCAATCTCACCTTGAGATCTCTTTGTTCCTTTCTCTGCATAATTCAAGCTTTGGTGATTTGAATTCAAGTCTCTTTACTGCTTGATCTTTAATTTGTTGCAATTGTTCTTTGAGTTGGATCAAAGAAGGCAGTGAGATCTAGACTTGGATTTCTAGTCTCTAAAACCCTGAGATCTGCATTTTCATTTTAGTTCATTTGCTGAATGCCCCTTCAAGCTAATTTACATTTCTGTTTGAGATCTACTTCAACTCAATTCATCTTCTACTCTTCTGCTTGTTGCAATTTACTTGTGATCTTTTAATTTCTGCACTCCCAGTACCCAAATCCTTTTATTATTCAAGCCATTTACATTTCTTGCATTTTAAGTTTTAGTTATTTACATTTCTTGCAATTTAAGTTTCTGCAATTTACATTACTTGCACTTTAAGATTTAGCTCTTTTAATTCTTCTGCACTTTAAATTCTTGTCAATTATCCCTCTCCCTTTAAATTTCATGCAATTTAGCTTCTGTTGGATTCAAATCACTCAAATCAACTCTTGTTCGCTTGACTAAATCAACCACCTAACTAAAATTGCTCAATCCTTCAATCCCTGTGGGATCGACCTCACTCACGTGAGTTATTATTACTTGATGCGACCCGGTATACTTGCTGGTGAGTTTTGTGTTGGATCGTTTTCCACACCTCAAGTTTTTGGCACCGTTGCCGGGGATTGGTTAGGTTGACAATGATTAAGTATTTTTTATCTTTGTTTTCAGCTAACACATTAACTTTTTGAATTTTTGCCTAAGTTAACCAAAACTTCACTCTAGCAATAGATTGAAGTGTTACTGGTTTTCTGGTTTTGTGTGTTTCTTGTATTTTATTTGTATGTCAGGTAGAGCTATACCTACCTTTTGTGAACAAAACAAAAGAACTCTCAGGAGGATAAGAAGAGAAGCTAGAGGGAAGGCTGTTGTTGGAGAGGAAGACTCTGAGGAGGAATATCACGAGATGGAAGGGGATCCCTCTAATTCCAATTATCCAGAAGGAGGGGTTAACAACAATCCACCACAGAGGAGAGTATTGGCCTCTTATACATTTGCAAATCCTAGACATTGTGGGAGTAGCATTCTTACCCCAAATGTCAATGCAAATAACTTTGAATTGAAGCCAAAACTCATCACATTGGTCCAAAATAACTGCTCTTTTGGAGGAGGGCCACTTGAAGATCCAAACTAACATTTATCCACCTTTTTGAGGATATGTGATACTATCAAATCTAATGGTGTGCATCCTGACATCTACAAGCTACTGCTATTCCCATTCTCCCTCAGAGACAAGGCCACTCAATGGCTAGAGACATTCCCAAGGGAGAGTATCAACACTTGGGAAGATTTTGGTAAGCAAGTTTCTTGCCAAATTTTACCCACCTCAGAGGATTATCAGAGGATTATTCTATATGAGGCATAGGAGAGATATAAGGCTCTGCTCAGGAAATGTCCACCAGACATGTTCATTGAATGGGATAAGCTTCAAAACTTCTATGAAGGACTCACTTTGAAGGCTCAAGAAGCAATGGATCACTCAGCTGGGGGCTCTTTGCAACTCATGAAAACTGCAGAGGAGGCCCAAAATCTCTTTAATATGGTGGCTAACAACCAATATTTCTTTGCTCACCAAAGGCAACGCCAACCATCACAATGGAAAGGAGTGATGGAGTTGGAAGGAGTGGACTCAATCCTAGCTCAAAACAAAATGATGCAGCAGCAAATTCAACAACAATTTGAGCAAATGGCTAAAAGGATTGATAGCCTCCAAGTTGCAGCAGTAAATACAAGCCAACCATCAAATCCTTGGGGGCAGAATGAAGAAAATCAAGAGGATCAACAGCAAGAGCAAATTCAATATGTGCACAACCAAGGTTCTGGATCAAGTGAAGTTTATGGTGACACTTATAACCCATCCTGGAAGAACCATCCAACCTTAGGTGGGGAGACAATCACACTCAGACTCAATAGCCATGGCAAAGGAATTCAAACCAAAACAGTTGGAAAAACAAAAACCACAACAACCAGCAAAATAACAACCAAAATACATACAGAAAACCCCAAAACACTTACCCCAACTCTAACCATCATCCATCCAATAACCAAGCCACCAATCAAAATACTTACCATCAACCCTCAACATCTCACAACCAACCAATCTCACAAGACTCTCAAAGGATCACCAATTTGGAGCTCTTAATGGAGAAAATGATGAAGCACCAAGAGATGACAACAAAGAACCAGGAAGCTTCCATGAAAAATATGGAAAGGCAGATTGGACAGCTTTCCAAGCAGATTGCTATTGAGAGACCATCAAGCTCATTACCAAGCGACACCATTCCTAATCCAAAAGAGGAGTGCAAAGCTATACAGCTAAGGAGTGAGAAGTGATGCCAGGGCATTTTAGCCAGTTTCACTGACCTTTTCTTTACTATTTTTAGGATAGTTTCATGCATTTTCTTAGGAAATAAACTAGTTTTGGGTAGGTATTCACTTACACCTTGATTCAAGCATACATTGTGCATTTTACATGATTTCATAAGGATTTTGCATGAGTTTAGTGACAAATTGTATTCTACATTACCCATGACTTGGACTAGAACTTTGATGCATTCTATTGCCTGATTTCAGGACCAAAGGAAGCAAAGAATGGGAGGTAACTTGCAAAGTTAATGAGAAAAGTGACTGCCAATGACGCTCTCGAAGCCATCATTACCCACGTTAAGAGTCACACTCAACATTGTCACTAACGTTGGAAGGAGCCACACAAGCTACTATGAGCCACGTTAACTCCCACATTAACTTAGTTAACGTGGAAGCTTACGTGGATGAGGAATGACAAGTCAACGTTAGTGACACTCAACATTGTCACTAACGTTGGGGATGGCTAAGCATGGCCACGTTATAAGCCACGTTAACCTAGCTAACGTGGATTCTAACGTGAGACATGGGGGCACATTGGAACGTTAGTGACAATGTTGAATGTCACTAACGTTCTCGAAGGATGGCAAGCCCACGTTAAAGAGCCACGATAACTAAGTTAACGTGGGCTCTAACGTAGGAGCAATGGGGGCTTTTCAACGTTATTGGGAAAGTTAAGTCCCAATAACGTGTGCGAAGGACCTAGAGGCAACGTTGGTGGCAACGTTTGTGCCACTAACGTTGAGGTTAACGTGGCTTTTACTTAGGAAGGTTAGTGAGAAAGTTGATTGTCACTAACGTTCTCGAACTCATATTTTCACTAAACGTTAACAACCCTAACGTCCTGAGCTAAAATCTCTGTCCACTTTATACTTTCTCTCTGCAAGTAAAGCCAAGCCCAAATGAAGAAGAGAACTGCTTCAAACTCAAGATCCAAAGGCCCAAGACTTGAAGAGCCAACTAGAAGATGAGAAGAGTAGTATATATAGGAGTAGCTTTGAATTATTTTAGAGAGTGGCTGGGAGTTGGAAAATAGCATAGAACTACTTCCTGTATTTTACTTTCTTTGCTCTTCTAGTTTTCATCATGTATTCTCCATCTTTGTTTTCACTTTCCAGAGCTATGAACAACTAAACCCCTTTCATTGGGTTAGGGAGCTCTGTTGTAATTTGATGGATCAATACTAGTTTTCATTATTCTTCTTCTATCTTTTCTCTTGATTTTACTTGAAAGCTTTCGATCTTCATCCAATTGGGTAGTTATCTTGGAAAAGAAACTATTCATACTTGGATCTCTACTGAACCTTGGAAGAGGAATGAAGAGATCAAGCTAGAAATGCTTTCTCATGCTATACCAAATTGGGTTTGGATGGATATGTGACTATAATCCTCTCAATGCTTGATTTGGGAAATGCATGTGGTATAATCAGTAACCATACTTCATCTCTTCTCATGAGCAATTGACCAAGGAATTGGCTATTGATCAAGATTTGAGAGATTGAATTACAAGAAATTGGAATTCAATCACTTAAGATTGCCAAGGAGATCAATGAGTGCATTGATTGAGGAAGAGATGTAAATGAGATTGATCCGGAGAATGCAACATCTCCTAAGCCCAATGAACTCCCCATTTCTGATCTTACCCATTCTCTTTAATTTCTGTCATTTACATTTATGAGCAATTCCCTCATTCCCATTTAAGATTCTGCAATTTACTTTCTGCCATTTACTTTCCCGCATTTAACTTTCTGCATTTCTCAACTCAATTTCTGATTTGCTCAACTAGAACATTCCTCTAATTAAAGTTGCTTGATCAATCAATCCTTGTGGGATTCGACCTCACTCTATTGTGAGTTTTTACTTGACCACAAATTCGGTACACTTGCCGAAGGAAATTTGTTATGAGACAAGTTTTTCGTGCATCAAGAAGACATTGGTGGACAACAGAGAAACAACCAAGAAGCCTAAGGAAAGCAACAAAGAGCCAACAGAGATAGAGGAAGCTAGCAACAAGGATGTGACAACAAGGAAGTATGTCCTAGAGGAGCTCAAGAAAAAGGATAACCAACCACAAAATTTGAGGAAAGGGAAGCAGATCATGGGAGAGCTAGCTCCAGGACAGCAGCAAGTGGAAAAGAGCTTTACACCTCCACTGCTATATCCCAAAGATTCAACAAAGAAGCAAAGGATCAACACTCTCATAAGTTCCTTAAGACTTTCAAGAAGTTGGAGATAAACATTCCCTTGGCTGAGGCATTGGAGCAGATGCCTCTAAATGCGAAATTCCTGAAAGCCCTCATCAATAAGAAGAGAAGTTGGCACGAGAAAGAAACTATATTGCTCACTGAAGAATGCAGGGCATTAATTCAAAAAGGGCTTCCACCAAAACTTGAAGACCCTGGAAGTTTCTTTCTGCCTTGTACCATTGGAAGATTGATCATCAACAAGGCAATGTGTGATTTAGGGGCATGTATCAACCTAATGCCCTCTTCTTTCGTGAAAAAGCTTTGTATAGAGGAAGTGAAGCCAATACAAATGTCTCTGGAACTGGTGGATAAGTCAGTGATATGTCCCAGAGGTGTGATTGAAAACCTTCTAGTTAAGGTGGACAAATTCATATTCCCTGCAGACTTTGTGGTCTTAGACTCAGATGAGGATGAAGGTGATTCCATTATACTGGGGAGACCATTCTTGGCCACTGCTAGGGCCATTATAGACGTGGAGCAGGGAGAGCTGACCCTCAGGATGCATGATGAAAGCATCACCTTGAATGTCTTTCCAGAAACACAGCTCAGAGATGAAAAGAAAAACTACATAGAAATTGACAAAGAGGACTTGCAGTGGAAGGAAGGAACTAGCAAGAAAATCACTGATTATTTTCCAAGGCAAGAAATAAACAACACAGTAAGGCAAAAGGAGAATGAGACTGTGCAAGGCGAAGAGGGAAATCAACAAGAAATTGAAGTGTTAACCACTGAGAAGAAAAGCCCCAAGGTGAAGCCTACTGTCAAGGAAGAAGGATCAATAAAAAGAAGAAAGAAAAGCAAGAAAAGGACTCAAAAGGGATGGAAGAACAAGAAGATCCCAACTGAGGGGTTCTCCAAGGGTGATGAAGTACAGTTGATCTATCAACAGTTGGAAACAAGCCAACAAGCCAATGACTACTACACTGTTTGCAAAATATTCTCACTTGAGCATGCTAAAATTTAGCATCAAGGAACAAAAAGGAAGCTCACAGTGAGGGGTGACAAGCTGAGACACTACAGTCATCAACCACCCTAATGGGGGCCAATGTCAAGCTAATGACAATAAAGAAGCACTTGTTCGAAGGTAATCTAACCTGAGGTAGTTTTCTTTTCATACCTATTTCGATAAAAAGTTTGAGTGGTTTTGTCTGCATTGCAATGATCTAAGTTTGGTGTTGCACACCAAAACATTTTAAGGGAGAATAAAGGATTCTAAGTTTGGTGTTCCACCAATATTTTATCTAAAAAGCACACTCTCACTTCCTGCATAATGCTAGCTCCAAGCAATCAGACAAATCATATAACCATTTAGTTGCTTTCTAATTTTTAGTTCCATAACCTTTAGTAAGGCCAAGAGAGTTCATAATTAGTTAACTTGTTACATCAGAAAAGCAGTGGCAAGGGACTAAGTTTGGTGTTCACACACCAAAGTAAGTTCAAAAGCCCATAAATAAGCTTTGCATACTAACCAGCTGCCTTAGGGGCATGAGAAGCAAGCAACTTTTGAGACTCATACAGAAAAATGGCCAAGTAAAGTTGAGCTACATTGTGGATCATCTACACAATATGGAACCAGCATTTCCAACTTATGATGAATACTTCAAGGGGAGGAGTGAAAGAGAAGTAGACAAAGCAATACTCCTTGAAGGCAGAGTAGAAGAGACAATGAAGAAAGCAGGATTCTGGCAAAAGCTAAAAGGCAAAAGCAAGGGAGAAACCAGTAAACAAGCAAGTGAGAAGAAAAAGAAAGATAAATGAAAGGTGGAATTGCTCCTTTCTTATCACATTCAATAAAGAAAGAGCATGCTTGTTTAATTAGTAGTCATTTTATTTTAATAGTCTTTGCATCTTTTCTGTTTAACTTTGCAATAAGTAGGCTAGCCTAAGTGTGTTCTTGTGTTTATTCACTTTCACTTGATCAAATGCATGCTTTGTCCCTGTGCCTTTTCAATTCAATAAAAGAGAAATGTTTGAATTAGGAAGTAAATATCCAATGTTTCATAAGTTAGAATGAAAGTTAGTGGTGGTATTTGTTGACTTAATGCATGGCTCATA
The DNA here is from genome assembly GCF_000816755.2 of Arachis ipaensis. Lineage (NCBI taxonomy): Eukaryota > Viridiplantae > Streptophyta > Magnoliopsida > Fabales > Fabaceae > Arachis > Arachis ipaensis. The sequence goes on from NC_029789.2 coordinate 89,951,326, forward strand.
AAATAAATGCTGCATAATGATATGTTCTTTGGAGAAGGAACTAGTTTGCTGTTATAAATGCTTGTATCATTAAAAGATCCCTTGAGAATGAAATATAACAGAAAGAAAAAGAAAGAGAAGAAGCCAAGAGTGGCAAAGAAAACAAATAATAAGGCTAGGCACCAATAGCTTGGACCCTAGGACACATGCTTGTGGTGTTTTTGTACTAGGATATGCTTGGACAAGTAAGTTCTGAGGAGTATTTTAAAACTTGGCCACTTAGATCAACTGATTTGGGATTGCCAACTGAAAGTCCATAATAAAGAGCAACCTAGCCAAAAAACATTTAGTTATCCAAAGAGATGCTGGGCATCAATGATCCTAGGAAGAAAAGGGTGAGCCATGTGTCTGTGGTGAAGAAATGTTGAGCAAAATTAAGCCAAAGGCTACTGCAACATTTGCCACCAAGCCTTCAAAGAATAATAAGCTCTCTGAGCAAAACAAAGAAGGAAAAGTTAGCAAGGGAACAAGCAAAAGTAAAGCCTTATAGCAGCAAACTTAGTAAACCTTTGAGGAAACATCTCTTATGTAACAGCAAGCAATAATTGAACCACCATTGTTTGCATAAAAACCCCATGAACTAAATTCAACTATATGCTCAATAAAGATATGCACACTTCTCTGTTTCATGTCATTCTCTCTTATGTTTGATTCTTGCTTGGGGACAAGCAAGATTTAAATTTGGTGTTGTGATGCCAGGGCATCTTAGCCTAGTTTTACTAGTCTTTTTCCTTTATTTTTAATAGGTTTTATACACTTTCTTGAGTTACAAGTAAGCCATTTGGGTAGAAATTCATGTGTACTTGGATTCAATCAACCATGAGTAAATTGATGCATTTTCATGAAGTTTTGTGCTATAATTTCTTATATGTCAAGGATAAGAAGAAGTCTCATGATTTTAGCGTAGCTTTGATGCATTTGTTGATTGATGATAGGTGACCAAAAGGCTTGGAGGAAGGTTGAAGAAAGGGGATTGCATGAATGGAAATAAAGGCAACATTGAGAAGATCACGTTTGAGTTCACGTTTGCCTCAAAAGTGGATAATAGCAAAGCCACCCTGGAGGAGCTCAACGTTTGCGCCAACGTTTGCCTCAAACGTGAGGTCAAACGTTAGCTAAGGAACACCCTGGGAAGAGCTCACATTTGCGCCAACGTTTGCCTCAAACGTGACGTCAAACGTTGGCTTAATAATACCCTCGAGGAGAAGTAATGTTTGTGCCAACGTTTGCCTCAAACGTGAGGTCAAACGTTGGCTTAAGAAGTACCCTGGGAGGAGCCACGTTTGCGCCAACGTTTGCCTCAAACGTGAGGTCAAATGTTGGCTGAAGATTGCCTTGGGGAGGATCACGTTTGAGCTCACGTTTGACCTCAAACGTGAACTCAAACGTGAGTGATAGCAACCACCCATTCTGCATGATGCCATTACACGAAGATGTTTGAGTCAACGTTTGCCTCAAACGTTGACTCAAACGTGACTAATCCTAAGGTCCATAGTGCAAACGGATTTCTTCTCAAGACCAAAAACTATCAACAGAGGCTATCTTCAACCCAATTCTATCAAGGCCAAGGGCCCAAATTCAAGGCTTAATGATCATTAGAAGAGAGTGTATAAATAGCTTAGGATTTAAGTTTTAAAAGGGCTTTTTCTTTTGGAGTTTTTTTTACGGAACTTCAGTGGAAGCTCAATTTTATTTTTCATTGTTGTTCTTGAGATTTGGAGTTTTTAGGGAGAATTGGGAAAGAGAATTGAATTCTCTTCCTCTGGGTTTTCTTGTCTTCTTTTCTACATACTTTGCTTGAGTCTTGAGTGTTGAGAATTGAGGAAATTCTGTCTCAATCTCACCTTGAGATCTCTTTGTTCCTTTCTCTCCATAATTCAAGATTTGGTGATTTTAATTCAAGTCTCTTTACTGCTTGATCTTTAATTTGTTTGCAATTGTTCTTTGAGTTGGATCAAGGAAGGCAGTGAGATTTAGACTTGGATTTCTAGTCTCTAGACCCCTGAGATCTGCATTTTCATTTTAGTTCGTTTGCTGAATGCCCCTTCAAGCTAATATACTTTTCTGTTTGAGATCTACTTCAACTCAATTCATCTTCTACTCTTCTGCTTGTTGCAATTTACTTGTGATCCTTTAATTTCTGCACTCCCAGTCCCCAAATCCTTTTATTATTCAAGCCATTTACATTTCTTACATTTTAAGTTTCAGTTATTTATATTTCTTGCAATTTAAGTTTCTGCAATTTACATTACTTGCACTTTAAGATTTAGCTCTTTTAATTCTTCTGCACTTTAAATTCTTGTCAATTATCCCTCTCCCTTTAAATTTCATGCAATTTAGCTTCTGTTGGATTCAAATCACTCAAATCAACTCTTGTTCGCTTGACTAAATCAACCACCTAACTAAAATTGCTCAATCCTTCAATCCCTGTGGGATCGACCTCACTCACGTGAGTTATTATTACTTGATGCGACCCGGTATACTTGCCAGTGAGTTTTGTGTTCGATCGTTTTCCACACATTGTAACGACCCAATTTTCAATATGTCTAGATCATACCGGAAACTGAGTGCTACAAATTTGTCTTCCTAATTATTATCTATTATTTATCATATGAGCCTGATTTGTTGTTAAACGCGTAGTTAATTTGCGTGGTGCATTATTTTTTTTTAAATGTTTGGATTAATAGACAAAATCATTTATAATCAATTCACAAGTAATAACAGATAAAACAGTTATAAACAACCACACAAAAATACGTCACAAGTAGTTGACAACATTCGGTGATTCAGCCTTTATTAGCATATAGACTGTTAGTTAGAACACCCCTAGATATAGCTAAATAATATCTATATACATATATATACATACAACATCCCAGGTCCTGACCTATTCAAGAGGTCCCTAAGCTGGCATATACATGTAAATAGAGAACGATATTCACCCTAGACTCAGAAGACTATCTAGAGCAGAATCCTCTTCTTGCGAACGGTCATCAGCGAACTATGGTAAGGTACTCTTACTTCCATCTGAAGGGGGAAGGGAGAGAGAAGGGGTAAGGACTGGGGAGTTCTTAGTAGGGTCGGGGTTATTAGTTACGTTCATTAATTCTATGTTGTTTAGCAGACTATTAGCAGAATACAAGGAAGCAGTAATTAGAAAACACAGATAAGTAGAAAAGATAGAGAAAACAGATAGCAGAACACAAACAGAAGAATACAAGAAAATAACACAAACACAGAGAATGGAATACAAACAAGGAAAGCATACATTCATACCACAATCATAACAAAGGAAATGCGCAACCAAGTATGATGCATGTCTAGCCCTAGCGCAGGTAATGAGCTCATCTGTCGGTTACATACCCGCTCCCGACGTTACCCGGAGTCCTTTGACCAGGTAAGGCTTTCCTGTTGGCAATGTCCCTCGCAAGAGTCCTTTGACTTGTGAGGCAAACCACTGCAAGAGTCCTTTGACTTGCAGGGCGACACTAGCAACCCACTGCAAGAGTCCTTTGACTTGCATGGCGGAGCTAGTTAACTTGTATCTGCCAAACACACTCACTGTAAGAGTCCTTTGACTTACAGGAGCACACACACACACTTACTGTAAGAGTCCTTTGACTTACAAGAGTATATGCCAGTTGTGTTTTCTCGATACCTCTGTAAGAGTCCTCTGACTTACAGAATAGCATTATAGCTAAGTATCCCAAGAAAGCACTCTCAGTGGTCGTACCACCATCTATCTGACTGCCTTCATGCAGCAGATCATCACATAATCATTCTCATTATCATCATTCATTATCATTCTCATTATTCATCATCACTTTCACATTCTTATGCAGTACCTCTTTCTTTCTCTGTATCTCTTTACTCTGTTTTAATTATTCTGTTCTCTGCATCTCTTTTCTCTTCTCTAATTACTCTTTTCATCTGTATCTATATTACTCTTTTTCTCTTTATCTCTTTACTTTACTCTGGTTACTCTGTTTTCTGTGTTTCTCTACTCTGCTCTGATTTCTCTGCTTAACGTATGTATTTAAAGTTTATCTAAATTTCGGTATGAATAGTTAGCCTGTCCCAAGTATAGGTTCATTAAGTCTATACTGAAACAGTTTAACTTTTCATATTACACCTAACCCTAGTCGCAACTCAAGTACTAACTAAGTTGCCCTAGTTCGTTCACTAGTCTCTGTCTGTTTTTCTGTCGTTAAAACTTTACAAACTTTTCTTTGGTGTTTATCTTTTCTTTAACTTTTTATCCTTTATTTATCTTTACCTCACTAAGATGTTCTTACCTCTCCCTAGGTGTTTTATGAAGGTAATTATGAGATTCTGCGCTTAAAGTTGTCTTTCTAAAGCTTTTACAGAAAACTGCCTTTTTTGCATTATTTTATTATTTTTATTAAAATATTAATTTTAATTAAATATTATTATTTAATTATTTATTATTATTTATTATTTTATCACTAAATTTTCGAAAATTACCCCACTTTAACTTTTAACCTTTAAAATTCACTTTTTACCACCCGTAACTTTTAATATTTCTACTTTTACCACGCTAACTTTCAGAAATTACCAAATAACCCCTCAAACACCAAAATAATTACTTCCTTGCCCTTTCTAAGATCTAAAAGGTGTTCTTCATTGTTCTTCACCACACTGAAAGTGTTCTTCATAAATTCTTCAGATTCTTTCTCTGTTTTTACCCGTTTTTCAATCTTTTCAACAACCGATTTTTACCATAATTCAAAATAAAATTGCAGCCACTAAAACCCCATCTTTTCTACATGATTTCAACAACAATTGAACCTCAATTTAAGCTTAGGGTTTCATTTTTCCAGCTGCCCAAGAACATGAACTTTAAAGCTTGAATTTCATCAAATTTCATTAAAAATTCACCAAATTTTCACCAAGAATCAATCATATATGCAACCAATTTTTAGCACAGCCAAATAATACAACATTCACACAACTCAAACACAAATAATCAAGATTAATTTCGTGACACCCTACCTGTTTTTGCTGCTCCTAATTCAGTTAGACTTTCAGGTGGTCCTTAAGCACTTTTTCCTCCTAAATCACATCAAGAACAACTTTAAATCCAAAAACTCTCAACTGACCAAATCTCACTCAGTATGCTAGGAAGAGATATCTCACCTTAGACTTGCTGTAAATTCACGTTTCTTGGCCCTCAAGTCAAGTTAAGCATGATTCCTAAGGAAGAACATCAAGAAAACACATGTTTTGCATGGTTTTCCTTGAAAACCGAATTCAAATGGGAGAGAGACATCCATCTCACCTTATTTCCATCCTTGATAAGTTACATGGTTATGTAGAGGAAGAAGAGAGGATCATTTTGGTGAAAACGGAGTTTTGATTTGAGTTTTAGTTCAGAAGAAATCAAGCTTTGAAGATTAAGTGTTCATGAAAGTTTCTCTCTTTTCTCTCTTGTTATTTTCGGCCAAAATGATGAAATGAGACAGCCTTGGAGGTCTTGGGGGTGTAAGGTGAGTTATGATTGGTTGGCTTGGAGGTGGATTAAAATAATATTAAAATATCTCTGGTGTACAACAACTAAAACTAGGTGTACTGGAACACTCGTAAAAACATCTCTAAAAATTATTTTCTGAGCTACTAGCATAAATGACATTAGTAACATATTTATTATGAGAATATAACATGTATAATGAGGCCTTAGCATTGCTAAATTCATCAGAGAGTGCTGGTGCTAAGCTGCACCAGTAAACCGTAAACCCGGTTAAACCAATTTTCTGTTATTAAGAAAAACAGACCAGGTAACCTTATAATATCATTCAAGCATTTTCTAATACTAATATAATGATAATATTATACTATTATCTCTCTCCTCTCATGAATCGAGTCCGGTTTGTCAAACAGAGACTATTTACGAAAATCAAAATCAAAACTGCCAACCGATACGGTTCAAAAACTAGGTTCTTCCTGATTGCATTATCAAGCTTGCCTCAGAGGAGGTTCTAGCTTAAGGATGACATAATGATAATGAGTATTGAGATGCTTGATTATATAACAGAGGTGTTCCCTTTACTGATCTTCCGGAGAAACCCGTACTTTCAGAAAAGATCTCATATACTCGAAAATTAGGGTTGTTACATTCTACCCTCCTAAAAGAAAATTTTGCCCTCAAAATTTTAGTTACCTAGGAATATATGCGGGTAATTATCTTTCATCTTATCTTCCAGTTCCCAAGTGTGCTCTTCTTCTCCTCTTGGTTCCCAAGCTACTTTAACTAAGCGAACAACTTTGCCTCTTAGCTGCTTATCACTTCTTTCTACTATCTGAACCGGTGATGCTTGATATGTCAAATCATTTCATAACTGTACTGTCTCTGGTTGTAAAACATGACTCTTGTCGGGAATATATTTCTTAAGTTGCGAGACATGAAGAACATCATGAAGGTTTGATAAATAAGGAGGAAGGACTATTTGATAAACTACTAGACCAACTCTTTTAAGTATTTGGAAAGGTTCTATGTATCGTGGGTTAAGCTTTTTAGTCTTAAGGGCTCTACCTATTCCAGTAATTGAGGTTACTTCTAGAAAGACACGGTTTCCGTCACTAAACTCTAAGGGTCTACGTCTATTATCGGCATAGCTCTTTTGACGACTTTGTGCTGTCTAGATCTTCCGACGAATCTCCTTTATCTTCTCAGTAGTTTCCTACACTAAGTTTGGACCTAAGATACTAGCTTCTCCATCGTCATTCCAACACAATGGTGTCCGACATCTTCTTTCATAGAGAGCTTCATATGGTGCCATCCCGGTACTTTGTTGGTAATTGTTGTTGTAGACGAACTCGACCAACGGCAAATATTTATCCCAACCGCCTTGGTTACCCATCACACAAGATCTTAGCATGTCTTCCAATGTCTGTATTGTCCGCTCTGATTATCCATCTATCTGAGGATGGTATGCTATACTCGAGTGCAATTCTATTTCCAACACTTTCTGAAAAGCTCCCCAAAATCTAGTAGTAAACCTTGAAACTTGATCTGAGACAATTTACGAAGGTATCCCATGTAGTCGTACGATTTCTTGAATATATATTCGTTCCAGCCTTTCTAAAGTATAGTCAACTCGAATCGGAAGGAAGTGCGCTGACTTTGTCAACCTGTCCACAATTACCCAGATGGCATCGTGTCCTATTGAGGTCCTTGGCAGTCCCGTGACAAAATCTATAGTAATCTGCTCCCATTTCCATTGTGGTATTTCTAAGGGTTGCAGGATTCTTGACAGTTTTTGATGTTCCACCTTCATCTTCTGGTAGGTTAAACATTTTGAGACATAATCAGCTACTTCTTTCTTTAAGCCCGGCCACCAGAACATTTGTTTCAAATCTCGATACATCTTTGTCACTCCAGGATGCATAGAAAATCTACTTTGGTGAGCTTCAACAAGAATCTTTTGTCGCAATTCTCCAGAGTTAGGCACACAAATTCTGTTCTTGTACCTCTATAGGCCACTACGATCCTATCTCACAGCTTCTTCAACTCTGCAAGCAATGGTGACATCCAGTACAGTGCTATGGAAATCGGTCCGGCTCCAGGTACTAGATCAATGCTGAATTCTGTCTCTCGCTGAGGAGGAGACTCAGGTATGTCGTCCAAGAAAACATCAGGAAATTCCTTCACCATTTGGATTCATTCTAAGCTTAATTCACTATCATTCGAGCTAGCCGCTAACAGAACATACCCCTCACAATCACTCCCACATAAGGTAACCCTTACAGAATTCAGATATAAGGTGTAGGACAGAAATGGTTTAGTACATAGACTATCAGATGGAATAATAGCAGTTCTTTTAAAATAATCAAGAAAAATATGATACTTAGGTAACCAATCTAATCCTAAAATAACTTCTAAACCACATAGAGGCAAACAGATTAGATCGTGTATAAAAGTCCTGTTCCTAATAGCGAATGGTACTTGCAGGCACACTAAACTGGTCAAAGCATTTTGGGATGCAGGTGTATGGACAGTCAAGTAAAATTCAATTTAAAGAAAAATAATCCTAACTCGTGAGCAATAGTTAGAGAAATAAAGAATACGATGCACCCAAATCATACAGTACAGTTAGAAATCGATTCTTGACATAACACTGACCTTGAATGAGGGCGTCCGATTGCACAACATCGTCAATAGTCATAGCAAACACTCGTCCTTATTGTTGGGTTCTGACTGGATTTTGAGTAAATCCCTTTGGACAATCCTTGGCAATATGTCCAAGTTCTCCACAAGCATAGCAGTTAGATGATCCAAACTGGCAAGACCTGTTATCATGCTCTTTTCCACATTGCTTACATACAGTGTTTATGTAAGCCTGATGGGCTCGTTCACCATTGCCTTGCCTTGCTTTACCTCCATTCTTACCCGTACGACGAGCAGTAATGTTACCAACTTGTAGATTCTTATGTTGTCGTATGCCACGCGCTTTAAGATGCACCCTTCTCCCAGCTGCCTGATGATTACTAAGACGCCTTGGTGGAAATCCTTGGTGACTCACCTTGGCCACAATCACTTTCTTAATACATTCTTCCACTAACTTTCTCTTGTTGACTAATTCAGCAAAATTACGTATCTCCTGCGAAACTATTGAACTCATCAGATCATCACGAAGGCCTCCTTCAAACTTCAAGCATTTCCATTCTTCAAAGTCAACAGGATTCCCTTGACAGATCCTAGAGAAACGACATAAGTCTTCGAAATTATGAGCATACTCAGCAACAGTCAAATCTCCTTGCCTCAGCTGCATAAGCTATATCTCTTTAGCATCACGCACTGCTCTTGGGAAATATTTCTTGTAAAATTCATCTTTAAAAATATCCCAAGGAATGTCACCCTCATTATGTTGTAGCAGTCGCTGTATCCCCTGCCACCAGTACTCAGCTTCTCCCTCGAGCATATAAGTAGCAAACTCCACGTGTTGTCCTTCCAGAGCATGCTGCGCTCTCAGTGATCGTTCAATACCCCGAAACCAGTTATCAGCGTTAGTCGCAACGAGTGTACCCTTGAACTTAGTCGGATTAACCTTCAGAAAGGTCGCAAGGGTCATAGGTCTTTCAGGATGCCCTAGGTTATTCTCATCATTCCCACTATCTTCCCTATGCTCATTCTCCTTCCCGTTTTTCACTCCAAGACGATCAACAGCCCTAGCCACTGCTACTGCAGCCTCACGCACTGCCTCAGCTACAGCGTTCATAATAGTAATAAACGTTTCCTGTTCCCTCTCGTAGTTAACATTAGGAATTCCTTTCCATACGCCTCGTCTCTGTGAACCCATTGTAGTCCTATTCACACCAAACCATCATTGTTAAGGTGATCAGTCTTAACACTTCAAGTCAAGTGTGAACATTCCCAAAATGAAAACACAGAAACAATCATGCAACATATATCACTGGGATATCCTATACGCATGAGACACACAACAGAGTATGCAACGAAGCATAGTCAGTCCACTTCCCAGGCTCTACTGGGAACGAACCACTCTGATACCAAATTGTAACGACCCAATTTTCAATATGTCTAGATCATACCAGAAACTGAGCGCTACCAATTTGTCTTCCTAATTATTATCTATTATTTATCACATGAGCCTGATTCGTTGTTAAACTCGTAGTTAATTTGCGTGGTACATTATTTTTTTTTTAAAACGTTTGGATTAATAGACAGAATCATTTATAATCAATTCACAAGTAATAACAGATAAAACA